>NC_072768.1:39825097-39892597 GCF_022539595.1 Amphiprion ocellaris
TAGTTTTGTCATCTGTGTGAAAGGTGCTAAACAAATAAAGTTGAATTGATAAATTAAATAATTGACTAACTCATGATTGTGACAACAGAAGTATTTTCATTGTGATTTAAGGGTTTGTTTCATTTTTAAGGTTGGGGTTAAAATCTGGACAGAAAAAAGATTAAAGAAATAAACTACATTAAAAAAGCAATTAAATCAAAGGACAAAAGCATTTAATACAATAAAACTTTTAAAAAGAAAATTAAACATTAAATACAGTTAAATGATATTAAAAGACAAAATATTTAATTAGATAAACAGAAGATACAAAACATGTAATTATGAAATTAAACAAAATTTTTAAACAAAAATATGAATTAAAGATGAAATATTTTAGATAATTAAACATTTAAAAAATACAATTAAACAAGAAGAATATTAAACATTTAAAAATACAAAAGATTTAATTAGATTATTAAACCTTTAAAAAGACAAAACATTTAATTAGAAAATTAAATGTTTAAGTAGAAAATTAAATCTTAAAGACGATAAAACTTTAAATAGGAATTAAACAGAAAATACAATGAAGCATCTAAAAGAAAATTAAACATTAAAAGGTGGTAAAACATTTAAAAAGAAAAACCTTAACAAAGATTTAATCGAAAAATTAAACATTGGGAAAGAAAAGGAAATTTTTCAAACAAGCCGATAAAACATTTGAAAAAACAAACATTAAAAAGACAAAACATTTCGAAATCAAATCAGACATTAGAAAAGAATTAAAAGGAGAGAAAAGAGCAAAACTAAACATTTAAGAAGAATCAAACTAAGGAAAAAACATTTGAAAAGACACCAGTTAAACTTTAGAAGATCAAATTAAACAGAAGAGACAATAAAACGATCAAAAAGACCAAAACAGATCAAGTGTCTTACAGCGTTTTCTAGTCTAAAATGAAAACATCAAGTTGTTTCTTCAAACATTTCCTTTTTCTATGTTCTTGGTTTGATTGTGGACAGATTTACTAAGAACTCATTTCAGAAAACTGCTTCCAGATAAAGTCTACTAGTAGTTGAAGGCATTGATCAAACTAATGTTACCTTCTGATCTCCACAAACTTTACTGTTCAGTGAAGAGAATCAAAGTTTTGTTCAGGATTTCTAAAAAAACCCACAGGTGAAAGGTCTGAGAAGAACTCAGATGGATGGTCTAAATGTGAAATCAAGACTCATGGTCACAAGTTTTAAAGGCTTCTGTTAACCAGAAAGTTCAAACTAACAGAGAAGTACTGAGAAACTTTTAGGATTTCAGTCCTCAGACTGTCTGAAGGTTCAAACTAACAGAGAACTACTCAAGAACTTTTTACGTTTTGTCAGTCCTCAGACTGTCTAAAGGTTCAAACTAACAGAGAACTACTCAGGAACTTTCAAGTTTTCAGTCCTCAGACTGTCTGAAGGTTCAATCTAACAGAGAACTGCTGTGGGACTTAGAAAATTTCAGCCCTCAGACTGTCTGAAAGCTCAGGTCCTGAGGACCTCGGGAGGTGTGGAGGCTTTGGAAAGTCTTGGAACTGAGGGTTCCACCCTCCAGCACAAAGGCTGAAGTCCAACCTCCTGAGAAAAACGGTCGAGTCGAGACTCGAGTTAAAAAAAAAACTCGAAAACGACAAAAAATAGATGATAAATGCGCAAAAAAAGAAAATTTAGTATCTGAGCGAATAGCTCAGGGGGATAAGAAGAAGACTACCAAGTGGAAGGTTGCAGGTTCAAGACCCGCCGCTGGCAGTTTTCTTTCTTTGTCTTTGTCAGGATTTTGAGAAAATTTAAGAAGTGTCTGGTCTTGAACCAGCGACCTGCAGCTCCATAGGCAAATCCTTAACTCACTGAGCTACAGATCAGATACAAAGAAATAAATTCGTCGTCCCTTTGACATCGTAGTTCCTGAAGTGACCGCATGGGTGGAGCCAAGGCGGAGTCTGGGTGGAGTCAGGGCGGAGAGTAGGCGGGGAGGTGGGTGGCGGCCTCCCCCCCTCTACTTCCCCACCTCCCCCCACCACCCACCACACCTTCCCCCCGCCCCACGAGTTCTTCGAGTCTCCACCAGTTCTTCGAGTCTCCACAGGTTTTCCCCAGTTTCTGGAGTTTCCACCAGGTCGGAGGCAGAACAAGTTGTCATGAAGAGGTGTTGAAGTCGGTCAGGATGGACTGACTTTTTACAGTGACTAGAAGGAAGACAACTAGAAAAGCAGGTCTTTAACCACCATCCATAAAATCCATGGAGTCGCTCCACAGAAATGAAGGGAGATCAACTTTTATCAACCTCCATCCACATGTTCAACTTCATATCTTTACTTGAACATTTTTAGCACCACAAACCTTTAGTATCACACTTTATTATCATTTATTAGGACTTTAATGGAATCCACCAGCAGATTTAGTTTTTGTTGACAAACTTTATTATTGTCGTCGTGGGACTGCAGTATTTAAAACTCTTCCTTCTATTTGACCTCATGTTTATTAGTTTTAGTGGAGAAAGTTATTTTAATTGTCCTTTAGTCTCTTAAAAACCAAATAATAAATTGGATTAGTCAAGAGCATTAAATTTCTTACTTTGTCATATTTTAAATATGACAAAAAAATATAAAAATAAAGTGTCTTGAGACAATTTGACCTGTAGTTGGCGTTACATTAATAAAATTGAATCAAAACTGTATGTATCGTAATGTTGGAGTAATTCAGCCATATATGTTGGAAAACCACATTTTCTTTGTCCATTAATCTGTTGATTGTTTTTCTCCACTAATTCATTTCTTGTTTTGGTTTATAAAATGTTAAACCCAAATATATTCCGTTTACTGTCATAAAAAACCAAAAAGATTTACATTCATGATGCAGGGAATCAGGCAGTTTTTCACTTTTTATCTTAGTTTAGTCAGAAAGATAGTTGATAATGTGTGAATTGTTGCAGCTTGTGAGCCGTAGAAGGTTTTAATCTTTGGGGCCGAGAGTGTCAGAAAACATTTAGAAACCAACATCAACGAAACACTCAACAAAGATTCTGAACATCATTAAAGGGGAAATCCAAACTTTTGCATGACAATGTCTAATTAAAGGACATTTATTTCCAATGTAAATGTGTGATATTCATCCTCTGGAGCTTTCTCTTCACATCGTCTTCCACCTGGACTGGTTTGGTCGGGAGCATGTGCAACCAAACATTTGAAAAACTGCACTTTAACATCAATGAATGACACTGAAGTTTAATCTCTACATAAATGAGACTGAGTCTGGATGTGCTGCTCTGTCATTAACTCCTAAGTTTAGGGAAAGTTCAAACAAAAGAGGACAGTTCAGATCAGACTTGAGAATGAGCTTATTTTGAACAAACATCTCAGACTTTCTGAGCTTCAGCACCTCTAGCAAGATATTTTAACAACAAGCAACTCAAGAGATCCAGAAGTTGGAGAGAGTTAGCTTTAGCTGAGCCAAAGAACATGTGGGATGCTAACCTAGCAAACATTTTAGACTTTTCTCTGTGAATTCTGGGAAATAATTTCCTATTTAATGACAGAGCTACACATCTTAACTCAGTCTCATTAAAACAGACTCTAATTCAGTGTCATCCCATCCATATTAAAGTGCACTTACCCAAAAATGTTTGTTGCATGAGCTCCAACAAAACCTGTCCAGGTAGAAGGCCACTTTGACAAACAGGAAGTGGAAGATTCCAAGCAGATTTATAGAAGGGGGAACCGGACTGTACTAAGTGTGGTCGAGTATAGAGGGCTGATAATGATTATTAGTGAGACATTTGGAGTAGATATTCATTTGCAGTAAATGAAAGTATTTAAAATCTTGGAGTTAAACTTAGAAGAACTTTAACAGAAAACTTTGTTGTTACCCTTTTGTTGATTCATGTTTTACAGATGTTAAGTTAAAGGAGTTTTATTGGTGACGTCTAACCAATCAAATCACTCCAGAAGACAGAGCGACCACAGGTAGATAAAGGTTCAGAGCCAAAGTAAATGTATTTATTACCAGTAAAAAATCAAATACCAATAATCAGTAAATCAGTCAGCCCACAATTACTACAATTCTACAATGTATGTCTCTTTCCTTTGACTTGTTATTTGTACAATATACGATGTATATGATGGTGTTTTTTCATACCAAAGGCTCTACTATGATGTTTTCTAAGAGACATACGATGCTACTCTGGTTGTTCTGGTCCTGGGCTGCTGCACTCCTCCTCTGTTGTTTTTCTGGATTGTACTCAGCTTCATGTCTTCGTCCACCAGGCCTCCGTTGACTCGTCCCACCTGCCGTCTCTGGAGCTGAAGCTGGATTGGAACAGACCAAAGTACAGTCCAATCACGATGCCAGCTGCCTCTCAAAAGGTTCCTTCATCTGGCAGGTGGCAGCACTTCTTCTGAGGGGAAAGCTGAGCTGGTCCAGCAGAACTTTGAAGATGTGTTTCCAGTGGTTGGTGGATGTGTGGGGAGATAGAGAGGGACCTTTGAATTATTCACAAAGGAAAACAGGGAACCCATTGGTAGTTTTAGTTTAGGGAGCTACTGAGGTGTGTTTTGGGGTTTTAAGAGGTGAACAGGAAGAGTTTTTTTGTATTGTTTATCTTTTACTTTGTTTCCTGGTTGGAATGCCCATCAATGTCAATGTGAAGTTCACTTTTAGTTCTGTTTATTTATTTTTATTTTACTCACACCCATTTGCTTTTAACCCCCTCACATGTTGTGTTGTTGTAAACTTACTCTTTCAAATAAATACTCGTCTAACCCTCTGCAAACCAGCATTTGGACTGTTTTTGTGTTGCTCCTCACCTACTTCAGACAGCCGGGACATAACGTAACATAACATGACCTCCTTTACATTATTTCATCATATGGCACGTTTTCACAACATGTTGAAAAATGACATTTTTTGACATAGTATACTATGGCGTTTTTTTTTTTGTGCCAAAATTCATGATTTTTTTTTTCAAAGAAAACCGTACCATAGTGTTTTTCACGGCCTCCTTTACATTATCTCATCATATGGCACGTTTCTACAACATGTTTGAAAAACGGCATTTTTTTTCGACATAGTATAGTAAGGCGTTTTTTTTGCGCCAAAATTCATGATGATTTTTTTTTCAAAGAAAACCCTTCTGGAGTGTTTTTCACGCCCTCCTTTACATTATCTCATCATATGGCACGTTTCTACAACATGTTTGAAAAACGGCATTTTTTTTCGACATAGTATAGTAAGGCGTTTTTTTTGCGCCAAAATTCATGATGATTTTTTTTTCAAAGAAAACCCTTCTGGAGTGTTTTTCACGCCCTCCTTTACATTATCTCATCATATGGCACGTTTCTACAACATGTTTGAAAAACGGCATTTTTTTTCGACATAGTATAGTAAGGCGTTTTTTTTGCGCCAAAATTCATGATGATTTTTTTTTTCAAAGAAAACCCTTCTGGAGTGTTTTTCACGGCCTCCTTTACATTATTTCATCATATGGCACGTTTTTACAACGTTGAAAAATTGCCGTTTTTTTGCGACATAGTATGGTATGGCGTTTTTTTTGCACCAAAATTCCTGATGATTTTTTTTTTTCAAAGAAAACCTTACCATAGTGTTTTTCACGGCCTGCTTTACATTATTTCATCATATGGCATGTTTTTTAAATTTATTTTTTATTTTTTTCAAAATATAGTTTTGTCGTCTGTGTGAAAGGTGCTAAACAAATAAAGTTGAATTGATAAACTGAATAATTGACTAACTCATGATTGTGACAACAGAAGTATTTTCATTGTGATTTAAGGGTTTGTTTCATTTTTAGGGTTGGGGTTAAAATCTTAACAGAAAAAAATTAAAGAAATAAACTACACTAAAAAAAAAGCAATTGAATCAAAGGAAAAAAGATTAATACAATAAAACTTAAAAGTAAAATTAAACATTAAATACAGTTAAATTATATTAAACAAAATATTTAATTAGATAATTTACAGATGATACAAAACATGTAACTATGAAATTAAACAAAAATTTTAAACAAAAATATTAAATGTTAAAGATGAAATATTTTAGATAATTAAATATTTTAAAAAATGCAATTAAACAAGAAGAATATTAAACATTTAAAAATACAAAAGATTTAGATTATTAAACCTTTAAAAAGACAAAACATTTAATTAGAAAATTAAATGTTTAATTAGAAAATTAAATCTTAAAGACAATAAAACTTTAAATTGGAATTAAACAGAAAATACAATGAAACATTTAAAAGAAAATTAAACATTTAAAGGTGGTAAAACATTCAAAAAGAAAAACCTTAAAGATTTAATCGAAAAATTAAACATTGGGAAAGAAAAGGAAATTTTTCAAACAAGCCGATAAAACATTTGAAAAAACAATTAAACATTAAAAAGACAAAACATTTGGAAATCAAATCAGACATTAGAAAAGAATAAAAGGAGAGAAAAGAGCAAAACTAAACATTTAAGAAGAATCAAACTAAGGAAAAAACATTTGAAAAGACACCAGTTAAACTTTAGAAGATCAAATTAAACAGAAGAGACAATAAAACGATCAAAAAGACCAAAAACAGATCAAGTGTCTTACAGCGTTTTCTAGTCTAAAATGAAAACATCAAGTTGTTTCTTCAAACATTTCCACTTTCTATGTTCTTGGTTTGATTGTGGACAGATTTACTAAGAACTCATTTCAGAAAACTGCTTCCAGATAAAGTCTACTAGTCGTTGAAGGCATTGATCAAACTAATGTTACCTTCTGATCTCCACAAACTTTACTGTTCAGTGAAGAGAATCAAAGTTTGTTCAGGATTTCTAAAAAACCCACAGGTGAAGGTCTGAGAAGAACTCAGATGGATGATCTAAATGTGAAATCAAGACTCATGGTCACAAGTTTTAAGGCTTCTGTTAACCAGAAAGTTCAAACTAACAGAGAAGTACTGAGAAACTTTTAGGATTTCAGTCCTCAGACTGTCTGAAGGTTCAAACAAACAGAGAACTACTCAAGAACTTTTACGTTTTCAGTCCTCAGACTGTCTAAAGGTTCAAACTAACAGAGAACTACTCAGGAACTTTCAAGTTTTCAGTCCTCAGACTGTCTGAAGGTTCAATCTAACAGAGAACTGCTGTGGGACTTAGAAAATTTCAGCCCTCAGACTGTCTGAAAGCTCAGGTCCTGAGGACTCGGGAGGTGTGGAGGCTTTGGAAAGTCTTGGAACTGAGGGTTCCACCCTCCAGCACAAAGGCTGAAGTCCAACCTCCTGAGAAAAACGGTCGAGTCGAGACTCGAGTTAAAAAAAAACTTGAAAACGACAAAAAATAGATGATAAATGCGCAAAAAAAAGAAAATTTAGTATCTGAGTGAATAGCTCAGGGGGATAAGAAGAGGACTACCAAGTGGAAGGTCGCAGGTTCAAGACCCGCCACTGGCAGTTTTCTTTCTTTGTCTTTGTCAGGATTTTGAGAAAATTTAAGAAGTGTCTGGTCTTGAACCCGCGACCTGCAGCTCCATAGGCAAATCCTTAACTCACTGAGCTACAGATCAGATACAAAGAAATAAATTCGTCGTCCCTTTGACATCGTAGTTCCTGAAGTGACCGCATGGGTGGAGCCAAGGCGGAGTCTGGGTGGAGTCAGGGCGGAGAGTAGGCGGGGAGGTGGGTGGCGGCCTCCCCCCTCTACTTCCCCACCTCCCCCCACCACCCACCACACCTTCCCCCGCCCCACGAGTTCTTCGAGTCTCCACCAGTTCTTCGAGTCTCCACAGGTTTTCCCCAGTTTCTGGAGTTTCCACCAGGTCGGAGGCAGAACAAGTTGTCATGAAGAGGTGTTGAAGTCGGTCAGGATGGACTGACTTTTTACAGTGACTAGAAGGAAGACGACTAGAAAAGCAGGTCTTTAACCACCATCCATAAAATCCATGGAGTCGCTCCACAGAAATGAAGGGAGATCAACTTTTATCAACCTCCATCCACATGTTCAACTTCATATCTTTACTTGAACATTTTTAGCACCACAAACCTTTAGTATCACACTTTATTATCATTTATTAGGACTTTAATGGAATCCACCATCAGATTTAGTTTTTGTTGACAAACTTTATTCTTGTCGTCGTGGGACTGCAGTATTTAAAACTGTTCCTTCTATTTGACCTCATGTTTATTAGTTTTAGTGGAGAAAGTTATTTTAATTGTCCTTTAGTCTCTTAAAAACCAAATAATAAATTGGATTAGTCAAGAGCATTAAATTTCTTACTTTGTCATATTTTAAATATGACAAAAAAATATAAAAATAAAGTGTCTTGAGACAATTTGACCTGTAATTGGCGTTACATTAATAAAATTGAATCAAAACTGTATGTATCGTAATGTTGGAGTAATTCAGCCATATATGTTGGAAAACACATTTTCTTTGTCCATTAATCTGTTGATTGTTTTCTCCACTAATTCATTTCTTGTTTTGGTTTATAAAATGTTAAACCCAAATATATTCCGTTTACTGTCATAAAAACCAAAAAGATTTACATTCATGATGCAGGAATCAGGCAGTTTTTCACTTTTTATCTTAGTTTAGTCAGAAAGATAGTTGATAATGTGTGAATTGTTGCAGCTTGTGAGCCGTAGAAGGTTTTAATCTTTGGGGCCGAGTGTCAGAAAACATTTAGAAACCAACATCAACGAAACACTCAACAAAGATTTGAACATCATTAAAGGGAAATCCAACTTTTGCATGACAATGTCTAATTAAAGGACATTTATTTCCAATGTAAATGTGTGATATTCATCCTCTGGAGCTTTCTCTTCACATCGTCTTCCACCTGGACTGGTTTGGTCGGGAGCATGTGCAACAAACATTTGAAAAACTGCACTTTAACATCAATGAATGACACTGAAGTTTAATCTCTACATAAATGAGACTGAGTCTGGATGTGCTGCTCTGTCATTAACTCCTAAGTTTAGGGAAAGTTCAAACAAAAGAGGACAGTTCAGATCAGACTTGAGAATGAGCTTATTTTGAACAAACATCTCAGACTTTCTGAGCTTCAGCACCTCTAGCAAGATATTTTAACAACAAGCAACTCAAGAGATCCAGAAGTTGGAGAGAGTTAGCTTTAGCTGAGCCAAAGAACATGTGGGATGCTAACCTAGCAAACATTTCAGACTTTTCTCTGTGAATTCTGAGAAATAATTTCCTATTTATTGACAGAGCTACACATCTGAACTCAGTCTCATTAAAACAGACTCTAATTCAGTGTCATCCATCCATATTAAAGTGCACTTACCCAAAATGTTTGTTGCATGAGCTCCAACAAAACCTGTCCAGGTAGAAGGCCACTTTGACAAACAGGAAGTGGAAGATTCCAAGCAGATTTATAGAAGGGGGAACCGGACTGTACTAAGTGTGGTCCAGTATAGAGGGGTGTTTTGTGGGTTTTTAAGGCTGATAATGATTATTAGTGAGACATTTGGAGTAGATATTCATTTGCAGTAAATGAAAGTATTTAAAATCTTGGAGTTAAACTTAGAAGAACTTTAACAGAAAACTTTGTTGTTACCCTTTTGTTGATTCATGTTTTACAGATGTTAAGTTAAAGGAGTTTTATTGGTGACGTCTAACCAATCAAATCACTCCAGAAGACAGAGCGACCACAGGTAGATAAAGGTTCAGAGCCAAAGTAAATGTATTTATTACCAGTAAAAAATCAAATACCAATAATCAGTAAATCAGTCAGCCCACAATTACTACAATTCTACAGTGTATGTCTCTTTCCTTTGACTTGTTATTTGTACAATCTACGATGTATATTTTCTACTATACTACTACGTTTGTTTCCTCCTCCTCTGTTGTTTTCTGGATTGTACTCAGCTTCATGTCTTCGTCCATCCGGCCTCCGTTGACTCGTCCCGCCTGCCGTCTCTGGAGCTGAAGCTGGATTGGAACAGACCAAAGTACAGTCCAATCATGATGCCAGCTGCCTCTCAAAAGGCTCCTTCATCTGGCAGGTGGCAGCACTTCTTCTGAGGGGAAGCTGAGCTGGTCCAGCAGAACTTTGGAGATGTGTTCCAGTGGTTGGTGGATGTGTGGGGAGATAGAGAGGGACCTTTGAATTGTTCACAAAGGAAAACAGGGAACCCATTGGTAGTTTTAGTTTAGGGAGCTACTGAGGTGTGTTTTTGGGTTTTAAGAGGTGAACAGGAAGAGTTTTTTTGTATTGTTTATCTTTTACTTTGTTCCTGGTTGGAATGCCCATCAATGTCAATGTGAAGTTCACTTTTAGTTCTGTTTATTTATTTTTATTTTACTCACACCCATTTGCTTTTAACCCCCTCACATGTTGTGTTGTTGTAAACTTACTCTTTCAAATAAATACTCGTCTAACCCTCTGGAAACCAGCGTTTGGACTGTTTTTGTGTTCCTCCTCACCTACTTCAGACAGCCGGGACATAACGTAACATAACATGACCTCCTTTACATTATTTCATCATATGGCACGTTTTCACAACATGTTGAAAAATGACATTTTTTGACATAGTATACTATGGCGTTTTTTTTTTTGTGCCAAAATTCATGATTTTTTTTTTCAAAGAAAACCTTACCATAGTGTTTTTCACGGCCTCCTTTACATTATTTCATCATATGGCACGTTTTTACAACATGTTGAAAAATAACATTTTTCGACATAGTATACTATGGCGTTTTTTTTGCGCCAAAATTCTTGATGATTTTTTTTCAAAGTAAACCTTACCATAGGGGTTTTCACTGTCTCCTTTACATTGTTTCATCATATGGCATGTTTTTACAACATGTCGAAAAATGATGTTTTGCGACATAGTATACTATGGTGTTTTTTTTACGCCAAAATTCATGATGATTTTCTTTTTCAAAGAAAACCTTTCTGGAGTGTTTTTCACAGCCTCCTTTATATTATTTCATCATATGGCACATTTTCACAACATGTTGAAAAATCACATTGTTTTTTCGACATAGTATACTATGGCGTTTTTTTTTTGTACCAAAATTCATGATGATTTTTTTTTCAAAAAAGATCTTTCTGGAGTGTTTTTCACAGCCTGCTTTACATTATTTCATCACTTGGCAGGTTTTTACAACATGTTGAAAAATCATATTTTTTTTCGACATAGTATACTATGGTGTTTTTTTTGCACCAAAATTCATGATGATTTTTTTTTCAAAGAAAACCTTTCTGGAGTGTTTATATGGCCTCCTTTACATTATTTCATCATATGGCATGTTTTCACAACATGTTGAAAAATGGCATTTTTTTTTTCGACATAGTATAGTATGGCGTTTTTTTTGCGCCAAAATTCTTGATGATTTTTTTTTCAAAGTAAACCTTACCATAGTGTTTTTCACGGCCTGCTTTACATTATTTCATCATATGGCATGTTTTTTTAATTTATTTTTTATTTTTTTCAAAATAATACAATGACATTTTTAGAGCGACATGCTATACTATGACGTTTTTAGAGCCACATGCTAAACTATGACGTTTTTAGAACGACATGCTATACTATGATGTTTTTTGAGCAACATGCTATACTATGACTTTTTTAGAGTGACATGCTATACTATGACGTTTTTAGAGCCACATGCTAAACTATGACGTTTTTAGAACGACATGCTATACTATGATGTTTTTTGAGCAACATGCTATACTATGACTTTTTTTGAGCGACATGCTATACTACGTTTTTTTATCGACATGCTATAATATGACGTTCTTTGGGCAACATGCTACAATATGACGTTCTTTAGGCGACATGCTATTCTGTACTTTTTGGACTATTTGGTATACTGTGGCAGCAACAGGAGTAAAAAACACATGAAAACATTCTTATCCTTCCTGTGTTTTTAAATGTATTTAGAATATATTTTCCACCCAAAACCAAATAATCCATAAATGAACACTTTACACACATTGGTTTTCTAATAATCCTGCTGTTTCAGGTAGATGCATTTTTGCATTAAAGTCTGTAAAATAATCAACAGGTTCAGCCCCTCATTGGTAAAATGCTAAATATTCTAATCGACATGTTGAAACAAAAATACATGTTTATTCAAGTACTGCACTACATTACAACTTTGGGATGTTTCCATTTACTTTTCATATTCGCATTGATAAGACAAACTATAATCAACAGATAAACTGGTTGTTTTATTGTTGGAACGTCCTGCAGTGACGCCTCATTACTGACTGAAATATTGACAACAAACTATTTGAAATAAAACTTTATTAAACCCCACTGGGAAATTTACAAAGTCCTCAAACACGTTAATGCATCAATAATTATCACGTATTAATATGATATCCATTATTCTGAAATATGTTCTTTTGCTTTTTAGTATATTTTTACCCCAAAAATTACATATTTTTATGTAAGTAAAAATGGAAAAGCAGGACTTTTACTCCCAACCAAGTACAGAGGGTCCTTCACTTACGTTGGAGTTCTGTTCCTACGACCTGATGTAAGACGATTTTCGCCGTGAGTTGGAACTCCATCAGAAGAGTCTGACTTACGCTTTGGAGCCATAATGAAAGGCAAGAAGTTAGCGAATGTAGTACAATCCAACGTAGTGTACAACTGGCGAATGTAAACAAAGCCATGTTATAGCGCCACGTGACGACGTATTCGTCCGGTCCACTCGCCAAATAGTTCCATGTAACCAGTTCTGACAAAATGCCGTACACCGTAAACCGAGGACCCCCTGTATATCTAGACCGTTGGTGTCTAGATGTCTAACTGCACTGCTTTATTCTTGTTTTAAAGTTAGATGTTGAACGAGTTACTGAATTATGATGTCAGAAAACAGGAAGTGTCAACAAACAGCAGGAAACTTCACCATCAGCAACTGGAAAATGCTGAAAATAACCTGAATTTTCTTTAAAAGGCGTCTAAATTACTTCAGATTCAACATTTTAAAAGACAGTATCAGTGGCCTCTGTGTTTCTATGGCTTGCTGTGTTCATGTGTTGTGTTTTTGGACAAACACAGATATGTGTTCAATTTCTTCATTTAATCTCTTTGTATGGTCTTTTTGAGTTCTTATATCTAGTTTCAGAAGACTAAGTTTGACAAAATGCCAAACTTGAGGCTTCAACATGGTAGTCGGCAAACAAATTGATGATGCCAAAGTTGCTACGTCCATGTTTTATGATGTATACAGTCTATAGACCTCCCTAGTTTTTCAGTTGAACACCAAAACCCGAGTAGCTAAATCAGCCTGAAGACTTTTAGCTGCACCTTTTTGTTCTTGTTTTAAAGTTCTCCCTTTAATGAGGTTATTGGAAAGCAGAACTATTGATACACAGCAGAAAACTTCACTGTCAACAACTGGAAAATGCTTGAAATAACCAGAATTTTCTTTCTGAGGTGTCTAAATTTCCTCAGAACAACATTTTTGAAAGGCAGTATCAGTATCCTCTACATTTCTATGGCTTCCCATGTTTCGTGTCGTGTTATGAGCTGAATTTAACCATGAGCGTTAAGGGATCACCCTGTTTTTTGGTGACGATCGCCTGCATCATTCCCGTCGGCGTGTGGAGATACCTCGAGCCCTTGAAGAAGTTCTCGATCAAAGCTCTGTCGATCTTGTTGCACTTCCCGATGGCAGCGTCAAAGTTATTGCTCAGGACGCCGTAGATGTTCTCCTTGTCGTTCTTCTTCCCATAGAACAAGAACAAGGCGTAGCAGTCCTTCCCGACGGAGCTGCAGAAGTCCACCATCCTCTCGTAGACGTTCCTGTTGCTGGACTCCTTCTGGGCCATCTGGACCGACTCGCTGCAGGACTCTGGGTTCTCCTCGGCCTCCTCCCGCTCAGGAAGGTGTAGAACCTGAACCGCGATCTGGACTTTGGGGTTCTTGGTGGGTTTCTCCAGAATGGCCCAGACCCAGTCGGCGCCCAGCAGGATCCGCTGTTCGGGCGTCATGGCCGTGCAGTTGAAGGAGTCTGTCATTTTAAGGTTGACGCTCTGAGTGATGTAGGTCATCAGGAACACCTGTTGGAGGACCAGATGTTTGAAGAGTGTGAGGTTGTATAGCAGAGTGCAGGATGTTACTTCAGGTGTAGTACAAGAGGTAAATTGTCTGTTCTTGAAGTTACTTTTCAAATCTTGTGTCCAATCTTGTCCAAAAAAAAGGATAGCAAAAGGGTTGTATTTTAACCCAGACTATACTATTTTCCTACATTGAACCATGTATTTCTAGTATCTAAACTCAACCAAGCTACTAACATCTAGTTATTGTTGTGAAAGTATCAACTAATGCATGCTATTTCCTAATAACATATATAATAATTAGTTCTAAGAATAATGACCTTTTTAAAGACTTTCTTCATCTCCTTCAGAAGATCCTGTAATTATTTAACCACTATGATCAAATTCACACTAAATTATCGATGTTAATGTTCTGTTTTATCAGCTCAAAGCTCAAGGGCTGAGCTTTTAACAATCATTTCCAAAGCATTTATTTTGTATTTTTAGTTTATTTTATTGCTTTACTCTTTACTTTTTTGGAACTCTTCACCCTGGTGACCCAGAAATTGGAGGAGAAGCTTCAGACATTTTGTAAAAGGTCGTATCTGAAGCCAAACCCAAATTTGTCCTCCAAATATTATCAGTCTGGTGTCATTCATGCCATCATATGTGTACATCCGAAAGTAGATTTAGATTTTTCTCTTCTTCCCTGAGCTGATAGGGTCACTTATACTATCACGTTCCTATAAACAGTGCTATACATACAAATAATTTGCGCTAATGCTAGAAGACATTGTGCTGTGTTAAAACAGTTGAAGCCCAACAAACACAAGTTCACAAAATGTTCAATAAAGATCTCTTACAGCATCAATAATGTCCTGGTTTGGGCCACTAGAGCGCGGTTAAACAAGAAGTAAACACTGAAATATTACCATCTTACAGAGTTGATGTAAAACGTAATCAGCAAAAAGTTTCCTATGTAAACATCCGAGAGATGCAAAGGAATGTTAGCAAAAATTTGGAGGGAAATTATTTCCAATATTTTATCCCATTTCTAAGGTAAATATGCCTCGTTAGCAGCTAAATGCACCGAGTACCTGCAGATTTTACCTGTCTAGCAGTGGCTTTATCAGCGATTTTCCTTTTTTTGATGCAAATAACAGCTTTCTGCTGAAATTCAGCTAAAATCAACGTCAATGACAGCAATAAAAATAGTAAAGTTTTCATGTGTAAAACCAAAGAAATTAATTAAAAGATGCTAAAATGTTCTGAAGAGTTGATTGGAACTGTAATAACAATCCTAACCCAAAACCTAACCCTTAAGTATGTCTATGAATAACTTGTTTTTTTTCCAACATACTGTTTGTGTTGAGGAACAAATCTCATTGTGTTTGTTGTCTTGCTGCTGTTTTTTTTTCTCTGGACTTCATTTTTGCTTGTTTGCATTTTGTTGCTGAACAAGTTTAATGCAGTTCTTGGGTACTGATCACGAATTCTGGCGATGGAGGTTCCTACCTGAGTGAGCACCTCGGGACTCGGGTGGAACTTGTCCTCGGGGTCTTTGAAGGCGAGGAACTCCTGGGTTCTGGTCGAGGCGACAGAGATGCATTCGCTGAACAGAGCTATGAAGTCGTTGGGTTTGTCGGCCGGAGGTCTCCTCAGCGTGGCGAAGATGCTCTGGGAGTGGAAGTTAGACGAGTTCCGGTCGAAGTAGGGGTTTCTGGGTGGGGGGCGTTTAAAAGAGCGGAACAGTTTGGAGTTCTGGAAGGGGTTAGAGGTGGGTTTACTGAACTCCTGGCCCATCATGGATGGATGGTGGAGGGCAGGAGGTCAGATGTTGGTCTCCCTGATCACCTGGAAAGAGAATTTGTGCCAAGTAAATGTAGCCAGTTTTACCCCAAAATTAGCATTAGCATTAGCATTCTCACCATACAGCTTTGGAAATAACTCTTAGTCTGCTGTGACCACCTTTTTTTGTGGTTCTTGTTGGAGCCACGTTGGTTTCTGACTTAAAGCTGTAATGAACATCTGTTCTTCTGATTCTAAGCTGGTTGGCGACGGCTCTGTTGATGAATTCTTCCTCATTAAGGACCAAGATGGATCCCAGGATCTTCTGCAAACAGCAACTCGACTTTTCTGTTAGGTTCTAGAAGATGTTTCACCTTCATCTGAGTGGCCAAGAGAACTGAAGACTTACGTTTTAGGATTTTTTAGCTTCCAAAACCATGTGGTTAGTTTAAGTAGACACTATTCCGACAATAACTAGATAGTAGAAGTTTGGTTCAATAGTTGAGATGTTTACAATTAAAGTGAAAAGTTCATTAGTTCTTCATAACTGAAGAAACCTCTCGGATGGTGTTGAGATGTCTTCAAGAACCTAAAAGAGAATGTGAATTGCTTCTTACTGAAGCTTCTACAATTATCTCGACCTAAATGATCTAGAGAAACACCACCGTGGTTAATGAGAATTCAGTCTAGTTGTATAGGAACTATATAATGAGCATATGGTTTGTAACTGTTACATCCAGCGCTCTGGTAGTTGGGTTCTTGAGGAACAAAAACCAAAACTCCACTGGTGTTGCTGTTGTTCCACCAAATGGAACCATTTTTCTGTCCATTCTTTATTTTAACTCTGAATAAATAACTTTGACACATTAAACCAATGTAACACTTGAGTACAGCTGGAATTCAGTTGGTCTGATCTCCATAAAAGTCTCTAAAGATACTCACCAGGACGGGTCTGGAACTCTTTGAACCTCCAGGTCCACCACCTGCCCTCCTCACCTGCTGAGATACACAACGTCTGGATGGGTGTTGGTGTTAGACGGTGCTTTAAGTGAAGCTCAGGAGAATAGGACAAACTGGATTTGTGGTCCGGTAGCAGCAGGGTGTGGTGTTGGAGCTAGTCAGATGTGAGGAAAGTCAACAGCAGCTCCAAGCCTGAAGGGTTTGATGAGTAAACGGAAGCTTTAACCGTCTTTTTAGAGGGAATCAGGAAATGTAGGTTGGTTGGATCGCTATTTATGAGGTCATTTTAGCAGATTAGAGAGGTGATTCCCTTCACAAAAGAGGAGAATTTCTATAAGTTTGTCTTTTTATGAAGTTATATTGCTGAATTCAGTTTTAGTACAAACAGCAGTATATTTTCTGTTCTTGTAGTATCCTGAAATTGCCTTTCTGATCCATTTACCACTCAGAGGGCTCAGTTTTTATCAGTTTTATTGTTTTCTAAACCAAATATCACAACTTATTGTACCAGTCTGGTGTCATTTATACTATCAAATGTTTACTGTATAAAAGTAGATTTCTCTCATCTTCTCTAAGTCAGTTATACTAAAACATGAACAAAACGGTGCTGGACAAACAAAAAGAGGAGAAAAGGGTCAAATGAACCATCATGAACACAAAATATTCAATAAAGATCTCCTAAAGCAGCAATAATATCCTGATTTTTACCATTTGGAGCAGCTGAACAGGATGTAAACACTGAAATATTATCATCTTATTTAGTTGATTTGATGAACCAATAAACATCCAGCAGACATGAACATGTGTTAGCATTTATTTGGGGCAATTTTCCAACAGTTACCATATTTTTCCAATTTTTGAAGGAAGTATGTTTCGCTAGCTGCTAAATGGACCAGGTAGCTGAAGATTTTATTGGGTTTATCTGAGTTTTTCTTTGTTTTATTTAAAAAAAAAAAAAAAACTTCCTCCTGTGGCTAAAATCAGTCAGTCTGATTAGAGCAGAAAAATTTAATCCAATCAGTGAATTTATGATCTGTAAAACCCCAAAAATCAAGTTAAAAGACACTAAAACCTTCCGTAGAGCTAATTCTATTGATTAATTTGATTGGTTTTTGATATTTAAACATCAATCAGAGCAGCTTTAAATTTATTTTAAAAATCTGTTTACTAAATATGTACTAGACAGAACATTTTGCAGGTTAATAAAACCCGTCAGCGTCTCTAGGGATGTTTTTTTTTTTTTTTTTTTATAAATTACCTCAAACATCTACAAACTTTTCTGCATTAAAACGCTAATATCAGCAAAAAAAAAAACCCGACATGCAGATACAGATTCATGTCTGCAACAGTTTTAAACACTTTATATGATTCAGAAAAACGTTTATTTATAGTATGCATTCGCAAAAAAAGCTAAAATTTACCACTGAGTTTTTATATACTGTTAAAGTACCGGACTGTTTTCAGTCTGGGATCATGTGAGGAAACTTAATACGCTTTAAAAAAATGAAATCCACAGACCTGGTTCCTTCAAAAATGGGAACTGCTGCTGTTTGGTTGCACAAAATATTGTTTTTATTCATTTATTATTGTCTTTTCTGCACTTTTTATGAATTTAGTTGATAATTTCTTTAAATTTTTTGCATTTATTTCCAAAAACAAACTCGTTTCACAACATTTTTTCTTATATGTGGCTAAAAAAATCCAGAGTTCTGTCCATCTATATTCATATTTTGTATGTTTCCATCCATAATATCAGTCATAACATCCTCTTTCCTGTGCTAAAGAGCAAAAACTCTTCTTAAACACAAACTTCATGTCACTTAAACTGACCAATCCACTTTCTTCTTAAACAAACTCATTAATAATCACTACCAGCTCTAATAACTTGTTTATTTCAACATGCTGCTAAATTTAGCTGTTGTTGTCTTTAAAGAAATGGCTAAAACTTCATTTGTACAACTTTATACTTCAAACTTCATGTGTACTACTGCATTTTACTGTTCATGAAGGTTCATCTGACTCTGTTCTCCTTGTTTAAATATCAGCACCGTCCTCAGTAGGATCAGTAAAGGGTCATAGCAGAGAAACAAGGGAAGCAGTAAAAAAAATGTCGCTAGTGGCTCTAAGTTGTTCAGCTCGTTATTATAGAAAATAAAAATGAGAAAATTGACTGTTCTCAACGTTGTGTTCAGTCTGTGTTTTAGAGTCCTCTGTAGGTGTTAACGAGGCATCAGCAGCTCCAGTTGTTAGCCAACTCCAGCTGTTAACTAGCCCCAGCTGTTAGCCGGCTCCAAGTGTTAGCCGGTTCCAGGTATTAGCCGGCTACAGGTGTTAGCCGGCTCTGTTTTGTTAGCCAGCTACAGCTGTTAGCCAGCTCCAGCTGTTAGCCGGCTGCAGGTGTTTGCCTGCTCCAGGTGTTAGCCAGCTCCAGGTGTTAGCCAGCTCCAGCTGTTAGCCGGCTGCAGATGTTTGCCTGCTCCAGGTGTCAGTTGACTCCAGGTGCTAGACAGCTGCAGATGTTAGCCGGCGCCACGTGTTAGTCGGTCCCAGATTTTAGCCAGCTACAGATGTTAGATGAGCCCCAGGTGTTAGCCGGCTCCAGGTGTTAGCCAGCTCCAAGCGATAGCCAGCTCCAAGCGTTAGCCAGCACCCAGTTTTAGCCGGCTTCAGGTGATAACCAGCTCCAAGTCTTAGTTGGTTCCAGATGTTATCCAGCTCTAGATATTTGCTAGCTACAGATGTTAGCTGACTCCCGGTGTCAGTTAACACCGAGTGTTAGCCAGCTCCAGATGTTAGCCTGTTCCAGGTGTTAGCCTGCTCCAGGTGTTAGCTGACTCCAGATGTTAGCCTGCTCCAGATGTTAGCCAGCTCCAGGTGTTAGCTGACTCCAGATGTTAGCCTGCTCCAGATGTTAGCCAGCTCCAGGTGTTAGCTGACTCCAGATGTTAGCCTGCTCCAGGTGTTAGCTGACTCCAGATGTTAGCCTGCTCCTGGTGTTAGCCTGCTCCAGATGTTAGCCTGCTCCAGGTGTTAGCCTGCTCCAAGTGTTAGCTGACTCCAGGTGTTTCTGAAGGTCTCTGGTTGGTCGACAGCATTAGCAAGCTGTCGTCTTCAGACTAGCGCCGTCTGAGATCGTCTCATCTCCTTCCTCAGTTCGTCGTGACTGAGCAGGTACTGGAGGCAAAGCATCATGGGAGTAGTAGTGGGTTAGCATTAGCTGAGGAGTTAGCTCAGTGTTTGCTAGTGAGCTGGGATCAGTATATTTACTACAGGGTCCACTTAGCCTCCTCAGAACCATTTTATTTTATATCTCCATTTTATTCTTCAGCTCTGTGAATATTTCCAGAGTTCCACGACCTGGATTATTCACAGTCTGAAGGTAGAACTCTGATCATTAATAAAGTCTGAGGAGGATTGGGGGGAACTTTTAGCAGATTTGGATGATTTAATAATGACAGAATCTATATGGTGATGAAATGAGAGTTTTGTTTCATGAAAGATTGATTTATGAAACAAAGCATCTCTTGAGGTTTAACTCTGAAGAAACTCATCTGAATTGGGTTCGAGATCAATAATGTTAGAAAAGATACCAACAAATTGTTATTTAAAAATTGATTTAAAAACACATCCGTCACCTTTCAGGACGTACAGAACTGATCCCAGCTCAGAACAAAGCTGTTTTATTACTGCATAGTGAGCAACAACAACAAACATCAACCTGCAGACATTATGAGTGGTCACTAAAGTAGAAGCACAAGTGGAAAATATCAGCCCAGTTCCAGTGATGGAAAGTAAAGTTAATTTGATATTCATCTATTAGAACACACTGCTTCTGAAATCCTAAATAAATGTGTTCTAATAGAAAACTAAAACCTCCTCCCTTCGGCTCTTGGACTACATCTACACCTCTCAGTAATAAAAACACGAAGATGTCATAACACTGTACACAACTGGAAATAATTACAAACTTTAAAGGGGATTGAAGACTATTTATAGTGATTGTATTTGTAATATTTCTAATGGTATTTATTCTAATTTCTTGTTAAAGGGTTCAGTTACTAACACGATGTCGTCAGAAGAACCAACTGTGGCTTCTACCGGTGATAAAACAGGAAGTATCAGGTTTAACATCAATGCTTATTTGTCAGATCTGCGTTGTTCTAATGAGGTTTCTTCTCAGATTCTCTCCGTTTGAGCGACTCAAAGTCGTGACAACAAACCCGGAGAGAGACTCGGCTTCACGAGTCGTTGAGCAGCAGCTTACTGTGAGGTTGTTGATGCTTTCTGACAGAGCTTCTATCTGCAGGACGGTTCCCTCGGCAGTCGCCATCTGCAACGAACACGGAACACGTATGAAGCTTCTACAGTCACACCATGTTTGGATTTAATCTTCTAAAAACAGCGTTAAATGAATCAATGCATGTTTGTAGCTGTACACTGAGCAACATGCATCTTCAACAGGGTTACCATGGTGATGACGGTCGGCCATCTTGGAGGAGGGGGGGAAGCCAGTGTCATAAACAGCCATGATGGTAAGATGATGATGATGGAAGCAGGTTAGTGATGATGAAGGTTATTTTATATCCTCCATGTGTCTGTTTATTTATTTAATCAGAGAAAAACAGCATCTAGTGTCCGTCTTCTCATTAAAAACACGTTTAACTTTTAGGATAAAAAAGAAGGAGTCGACTTTACACACGTAGAATTTTGTTTATTAAATGATTCGATAGATCTTTAGACATTTACATAACCACACGTAGCTTCTGTCATCGCTATAAAAATACTATTACAGTCAAAATATGAAAATAACAAGTACAAAATCACCACCTCAGGTCTCCAGGCGTAACATGCTGTTTTTATGACTGCAGTGACATAAATATTAAATAAAATAACCCTCCATAATGTTATGCAAATATTGCACAAGTTTGTCTCAGACCTGAATTCAAACTGTTAGAAAATTAGGAGTTAAAAATGCTGATATACACCGATCAGGCAGAACGTTCTGATCACCTGCCATGGAGGTCCCCCTTATGTCGTCAAAAATACTCTGAACCATTGAGCCTGGACCAGAGGACCTCTCAGGGTGTCCTATGGGGTCTGGACCAGAGGACCTCTCAGGGTGTCCTATGGGGTCTGGACCAGAGGACCTCTCAGGGTGTCCTATGGGGTCTGGAACAGAGGATCTCTTATTGTGTCCTATGGGGTCTGGACCAGAGGATCTCTTATTGTGTCCTATGGGGTCTGGACCAGAGGACCTCTCATTGTGTCCTATGGGGTCTGGACCAGAGGACCTCTCAGGGTGTCCTATGGGGTCTGGACCAGAGGACCTCTTATTGTGTCCTATGGGGTCTGGACCAGAGGACCTCTCAGGGTGTCCTATGGGGTCTGGACCAGAGGACCTCTTATTGTGTCCTATGGGGTCTGGACCAGAGGACCTCTTATTGTGTCCTATGGGGTCTGGACCAGAGGACCTCTCAGGGTGTCCTATGGGGTCTGAACCAGAGGACCTCTCAGGGTGTCCTATGGGGTCTGGACCAGAGGACCTCTCAGGGCCTCCCATGGGGTCTGGACCAGAGGACCTCTCAGAGGGTCCTATGGGGTCTGGACCAGGATGTTGCCAGTGGATCTTTGGGTACTCTGGGTTGTGCAGTGGGATCTCTGGGAATTAAACTTGTTTCACTGCATCCTGTTGATGATTGATCAGAATGGGGTCTAGAATGTTTGGATGTTAAACCAACATCTTGGGTGACTGTCATGTTCCTCA
Source organism: Amphiprion ocellaris (assembly GCF_022539595.1). Taxonomy (NCBI): domain Eukaryota; kingdom Metazoa; phylum Chordata; class Actinopteri; family Pomacentridae; genus Amphiprion; species Amphiprion ocellaris. The sequence continues at coordinate 39,847,611 of NC_072768.1, forward strand.
AGATGTTCCTGAGTATTTGGTGTTCTTGCAATGTGGTGGGGATGCATTTTCCTGCGGGGGTAGGTCAGGGACATTTAGGATTTCCATTTGCATGAAGGAGTGTGTTTGTTCTGGGACAATGATTATTTGGGTGTCTAAGTCTCACCAACACGGATGCCAAAATCCAAGGTTTTCCAGCAGAACACCACATAGAACCGATATGATCGATGCTGTTCACTTCACCTGTCAGTGGTCATAATGTTGTGGTTGATCGGTGTATATGAAACCATGTGGATGTTAGAAATACTGGACAGGAGGTTCTGGAGTGAGTCGGGTCATGGCACAGGCTGGAGGTCGGGTTAGTTGGTTCAGGCGTTGGACTGGAAAACTTCAAGTGATTCTGGAGTCGGTCGCCCTGCAGCATAGCAGGTTTATCGGGTGTCTCTGAGTTAAGGCACCGGGTCGGATTGGGTTGGGAGGGTTTAGGGGGCGGGGAGGGTTTGAGGTATTAAGGGCTGCAAGCAGAGGAAGCAATAGCGGAGACAGCTGATTGGCTGACGGAGAGCGACATAATAGTCCATGTTGTTGCTGTCCTCATGGAGACGGGTCAGCCCTGCCGTCCTGGAGCCCCACCTGGTCCCTGGACCGGTCCGGCTCTCGGTCCAGAATCGGGCTGAGGCCCCTGAAGCCGGCGTACGGTCGCATCTGTACGGCGTTCAGCGACGATGACGACTCGATAGGACAAACGTAATCCATGGATTCGTCCGGACGCCGCCTCCTCAGGTGGGTCAGGTTGGAGAAACCCAACTTCTTTGGCTGCAGGAAACAAGAGATAAAAAGTATTTTAACATGGTGTTGTTTAGGGGTTGAATTTGTGTTGCAGGAGCACTGGGAGCAGAGTGAAGCTGCACAAGGGGACTGCAGTAATGGCTTCTGATTGTAGCAGGTATGATCTCAGAACTTTCTGATTGCACGTCATCCTAGAAACACCAGGAAATAATACAAACAAGAGAGCGACTATTTGATGCAAAAGGCCTAAACTGTGGCGTGACGGCATGTTGGTACTCCTATACAAAAGAACAGGTTAAAAGAAAAGAACAGTTACAAGTGTAGCAGGAGCACTGGGAGCAGAGTGAAGCTGCACAAGGTGATACTTTGGTGGACAAATTAAATCAGGTATGCTTTCTGATTTTAGTATTTATGTCTCAGAACTTTCTGATCGCACTTCATCCTCCAAATTATCATGTACAGATGTGATGTATGGAGGAAATAATGCTCCCTGGAAGTTCTATTAGCGTGTCAACAGCTGTCTGCAATGTGAACTGCATCTCCTCAACTGTCAAAACAGTTTAGGCTGATTCTCCACTGAACAAAAGAAAAGTTACGTCTTGAGTTTTTGAGGACGTCATGCTGTTAGCTAGCTGTCTACCTGTGAAATATGTTCAACTTAGAGCAAGGACAATTAAATACAACTTGCAGGGGGCGCTACAAGTGTTGCATGAGCTTCCAGAGCTCATGCAACTAAAAACTTTAAAACTAACTAACTATAAAAATAAAAAAACACACCACATTCAAAGTTAGTTGCTCATTGGAAGTCTTGTTCTGTACCTTTAAAAATCAAAAATTGTACCTTGTTTAAAGGTACAAAACAGATCTATCTATTGCGGTTACAAGCGTTACAGGAGCACTAGGAGCAGAGTAAGGCTGCACAAGGAAGGCATTTTAGCGGCTACCTTTAAATCTGGTACAGTTTTTGATTTTTAAACGTATAAAACAGGACTTCCATTGAGGTTACAAGTGTTGCATGAGCACTAGGAGTGGAGTAAAGTTGTACAAGGTGACTACTTTAGCAGCAAACTTTACATATGGTGTAGTTTTAGATTTTTAAAGGTACAGAACAGGACTTTCATCGAGGTTACAAGTGTTGCAGGAGCACAAGGAGCAGAGTAAAGCTACACAAAGTGACCACTTTAGTGGCTAACTTTAAAACTGGTACAATTTTTAAATTTAAAGGTGCAGTCTTGGAATTTTTTGATTGTGCCTCATATTTGGGAACAAAACAGAAATGAAAATAGAGTAAATAACCTTTCACCCTGCAGTAACACCCATGCTGTGAGGTGTACATGACCATAATTCCATGCTCTCAACACATTAAAGCATTTCCTCTGCCTTTGCTGCAGAAGTAAAACCAGGCGGCTGCTTCTATAAATGTTTCCTTTAAGCTTCCTCTTGCTGACAAAAGCCACTTTGATAATATCACAGAGCACTTTATCACTCTGTGGCTGCTGCCCTCAGGAAGGAAATCCACAAACACACATAAACAAGCCTTTTTCTGTGCTTTTTTTTTTTTAAAGATCAACAGTCTACTTTGCATAGCAGCTTAAATTACAAAACCATAAATGCTAGCGGAGTTTCTTAAGAAATTTAAGATGTGAGTGTCCCGGGTCATAACTGGGCCAGCTGTGAGTGTGAATTGTGTTTCTTCTGGTGGATTATTCTTCAGTTTTTTCTTCAGCAGAAGGACTTAAAGATGAGGCTGAGTCTTAAAGCAGTGAGGAGGAGCAGAGCGGTCCGGCTTTACTCTGCTCCCAGAGATTAAACCGAGCTGACACACCGAGGCCTCACCACGGATTAAGGTGCTTTCTATCCCACATGAAGGTTAACTGAGCGTGTGCTCCCATAAAGCAGCATTATTTATTACATAATGGATCTATTTTCTCATGTTTTCCTACCTTGACTTTAGCGGTGATGCTGAGGGGGGTGTATCCCGCCGCCTCCATGTACTCCCTCTTGTCCTGCTGAGCCTGAACTCCCACCAGACTGTTGAAGTTGGTGTTCAGGTGGCGTCTCAGCAGCGTTTTCTGAGGCGAGATGTTCAGCAGCATCGCCAGCGTCTCCGAGTTAAACCGAGGCTCCAGCATCTGGCAGAGCACAAACCATAAATGACAAAAAATGAGAAAAACCAGACACGACACTGCAAAATCGAGACACAAAATGACATAAACAAGACGAATTGACAAAAATGAGACACAAAATGACAAAAACAAGACACAAGTTGGCAAAATCAGGCAAAATGACAGAAATGAGACACAAGTTGGCAAAATGAGGCAAAATGACAGAAATGAGAAACAAAGGGACAAAAATGAGACACAAAATGAGAAAAATGTGATACAAATTGGCAAAAATGAGGCAAAACAACACAAAGGAGACACGAAAAGGCAGAATAGTGTTTTTTTTTTCCCCCATAAACTGGGTGTTGGTATGAACTCACTATCAGGCCTCCGTGGACGCCGCTGCCTCTCAGGTTGGGAGCGTATTCTGCCAGATCCACGGATCTCAGCCACTCCATGACTCTGTGGTTGGACCACTGGACCACCTCACTGGGACTGAACTGGTTCTGAAACACAAACACAACGTGATCTAAACACGAAAAACAACGCCTGTGTTCTTCTGCTTTCTGTGGCACGTATGAACTTGAACGAATCACGCATGATGTGTGGATCTTTAGGTTAAAGTTGTACTATTGCAGTTATTTGTTCTCAGATGTCAAACATGATCAGAAGTTTGGAGATTTGAAATGTAGAAAGTTTAAGAATGATGACAGGAGAATAAAAACGTCGAGTGGTACCTCGTTTCCAGGTCTTCGTTTCAGACAGTTGGGGTTGAACTTGTTGACGTGCAGGACGTGGATGGCACATTTGATGCTGAGGTGATGCAGCTGGCTGGTCACTTTGAGGAACAACAAGTCATTCTGACGTGGAGAGAACACAGAGGAGATGTTTTACTACTTTAAATCCTCAGGAAGTCAATGCAGAAAGTGCTTTAAATGTTGTAATAACCCTGATTTAGCCCAACAGGACGGGGCTTTGGGAGATCATGGAGCACAATATTTAGCATGACTGGTTGGTGTAGAGTAAAGGTAAAGAGCCTGTGTTACCTTATTTGCAATTTCCTGTATATTTTACAAAAAGAAGACAATTGATTATGGAAACAAAAGAGGCAAAGAAAAAGATCACAAAAAAATGACCACAAAGAGACACATGATGACCACATACACAACAATGACTCAAAAGAGATTTAAAACGACAACAAAGAGACACAATATGAATACAGAAAGACACAATAACACATTATAGGGTTAAAATGACCACACAAAAATAATTTCAAAAAGAAGCTAGAGAACCACAAAGAGACATGAAAAACTGAAAAAAGACACCAGGTGACTACAAAAAGCCACAAAACAACCATAGAGAAGAAGCAGAATGACCAACGGATCACACGAAACAATTGCAAAAAGAACCCAAACAACTCCAAAAGACGCCACACAAATACATAACAGAAAAACATAAGGGTCCTACAAAGAGACGAAAAAGGAACTACAAAGGGACGCAAAATAACTACAGACACAAAAAACTCACACCAAAAACATTCTAAACTAATGCAAAGATACACAAAATGCTACAAATGAATATAAAACAACCACAGAGACATAAAATAACCATGTTGAGAAGCAGAAGACCACAAAAACATGCAAAATAGTTGCAAAAAGACGTTAAATAACCACAAAAAGACGTTAAACAACCACAAAGGAAAGTGAAATGACCATGAAAATGCACAATATAACTGCAAAAAACAAGTTTAGCGGCTTCAAAAAGCTACAAAAGGATGTAAATAGACTGGAAAGGGACAAAAAAAGGCCCGAAACAAGGGAAAAAAACTATTTAGAGACGTTAAAGGACCACAATTATGCACAAATTAATTGCAAAAAGAAGCTAAACAACTCCAAAAAAGACTGCTCCAAAGAATAATAAAGCAAAATGACCATTTCCGTTTCAGTTTTTCTAATCTTGTTGCTTCAGATTTGGTCCTGAACCCTCTCTAAAGACCCTAAAACCTCGGCATCAACTCACCACGGTCAGGTACTGCAGCATGTGTCCGTCCACTCGGCCTTCGTTGAACTGGTCTTTGTACTGAGGGAGGCCGATGTCGTCCAGCCAACCTGAAACACACAACAGCAACGTTTGGACCTGAAGGACCTTCAGAACAGCACTGGGTTCTGGTTCTGTCTCGGTACGTACGAGTCACCCAGATGTAGTCCAGTTCTGAAGACTTCTCTGGATGTTTGCTGCTGAACGTCTTGATGCTCAGCTGCAGCTTCTTCCTGTGGAGAGGATTCTTCATCGCCAGCTCCTGTAGACACACAAACACAGAAACCGTTCATCCTAGTCCGGTCCGGTTCCCCTGAGGAGGGACTGATTAAAATCACCCTGATAGCAGAGACTCAGAGGTTCAGGGAGGTTTGAGGTGAACAAAGCGACAGACTGAAGGCGGAACTAAAGAGGTGACGGATCGGCAACGACAAGCGAAACTAAAAGCTGAGGAGACGGACGGAAAGAATCATCGATCAGACAAGAAGAACGGAGAGAAGAGCAGCTGGTGCAGGTGGATCCATCAGGTAGAAACAGTTCAGAAAACCTGATTTATCTGAAACATCACACAGAAAATCTAACAAATCTGACAAACTTCCACCAGAACCTCCTCAGAACATCTGGTTCTTCATCTAAAGTATCAGAGTTCTGCCTTCATACTGTGAATATTTCCAGAGTTCCAGGTCTTTGAAGTCCGTAGAGAAGAACGTCCCCTGGAGAAAGTTCTAGAGTAGACCTACCGACAACTGGACAGTTGGTAGGTCTACTCTAGAACTTTCTCCAGTTGTCAGTAGGTCTACTCTAAAACTTTCTCCAGTTGTCAGTAGGTCTACTCTAGAACTTTCTCCAGTTGTCAGTAGGTCTACTCTAGAACTTTCTCCAGTTGTCGGTAGGTCTACTCTAGAACTTTCTCCAGTTGTCGGTAGGTCTACTCTAGAACTTTCTCCAGTTGTCAGTAGGTCTACTATAGAACTTTCTCCAGTTGTCAGTAGGTCTACTCTAGAACTTTCTCCAGTTGTCGGTAGGTCTACTCTAGAACTTTCTCCAGTTGTCGGTAGGTCTACTCTAGAACTTTCTCCAGTTGTCGGTAGGTCTACCCTAGAACAGTGGTTCCCAACCTGGGGTCTGTTCCCCCCCAGGGGGGGCGCCAGAGATCTGAGGGGGAGGTGCAAAGCTTTGTCTGCTCTGAGGCTGTGATGTTATAAAAAATAGATTTTTACATTCTGGATAAAATCAGAGTAACAGACTCGCTGTGTCATCACAAGTCTACTTATAAAACATTTTAAAAACACATTTATTTGGTCTTTCTTCAGGTTGGCTCTAGTTCATCCCGATTCATTAGTTTGTGTTACAGTTAGAAAATTACTGATGGGAACGATGTCTGAAAAACGCAGAACAGGTGAAGATTCATCAGTACCTAAAAACTCCGGCTATACCTCGAGAGTTACCTTAAATTTGGTTTTATTAAAGGACGAGACAGAATTATGTTATTTGTAGTGAAATGCTCATAAATGACAGCATGAAGCCAGCGACTTACGGAGACATCAGGAAACACAACACAGTTCGGTAAAGTCGGAAAGATATTCACAAATTCGGACTTCCGGCATCAATAACTCATTAAATATACGTTGTCTAAACATAAACGATGCCTCTTTTCCATCGTTGTAAGGTAGACAATGTACTACAAGCCCAGTTTAATCAAAAGTATCTGCAGAAATAACATTGGTGTCTATGAGCAGCTGGTTGTGAAACGAGTGAACAGGAACCATCTGTAAAATGCAAAACTGCTGCAAACAGCGAAGAGACACAAATATTCAACAAATTTACTGCAGCCAGCAACTGACTCCTGCTGATCATACTACAACTCTTGGTTTGATATTACATTTTTTTTCATAATTTTAAGGATTTTTTTTTTAGCAAAAAAAAATAAAAAATCAATAACTTAACTCTTATGCATTGTAGTGTCACCAAATTTACTGCAGCCATAAACTCTCCTCCTCGTCATAGTACAACTCTTGAACTCTTGGTTTGATATAAAATATTATTTTTTAAAAAATAATTTTAGGGAATTTTCCATTAGTAATACAATTCAATAACTTCCCTCTTATGTTTTGTAGTGTACTTAAGGGGTGGTTTTGTTGGTGGTGGGGGGGCTGGGGTGCAGCTTATAGGGGGGGCTCCAAGCCAAATAGGTTGGGAACCACTGCTCTAGAACTTTCTCCAGGGGACGTTCTCCTCTGTGGACTTCAAGGACCTGGAACTCTGAAATATTACCAGTCTGAAGGTAGAACTCTGATACTGCAGATGAAGAACCAGATGTTCTGAGGAGCTTCTGGTTGTTTTCTTGTCCATGAATCAAACGTTTACCTTCTCCAGGTCTTGAGGACTTGCTGACAGCAGCGTCTGTCCAGTGCTGATCCAGTGTCGACCCAGAATCCCGTACTGACCCAGCCCGATGTCCTCCAGCCAATCACAGACCTGCTCGGAGCTCCACTTGGAGAACGGCGTCTTCAGATCTCTGAAACAGGAGAACATCAGAACATGGTTGGTCTCCATGTTTGGTGGTTGGGGTAAAGTTCTGTTTGGTGTTTTAGCGTGTTCTGGTACCGTGTTCTTCCGGACCGGGCCAGTCGAGGTCCAGCTGTAGCTCTGAAGCCTCCTCTCTTGAAGTCTCCCATGTCGGCATCGTGGACCTGGACCGGACTGCCGGATTGACTGCGACGGATCCTGAAGAAACAGTCAGAGTTTCAGGAAGGATTCGGTCTGAAGAAACGCTGCAGATCTTCTGGACTTACTTCCCCCAGAGCTTCTTGATGCCTCGGTGGGTTTTCCTGTTCTCTGGAGAAACCGGACTCTGCTGTCCAGAATCCACTCCGGACGACACCGGAGACTGATCTGACAGAACCGACTCCTCCGGCTTCTCCACTCGTCCTGAGAGTCACAAAAAAACCACAAGAATGACTGAGGAGAAGTGGACCAGAACAAAGGAGAACCATCCGCCTCCAGTTTCTTAAAGGTTTCCTCAAAGTGCACCAAGCAGTCAAGATCCAAATTATTGATAATTTATTCAGAAGGACACAAATTACAGAACATTTTTTCAGACGTAAAACTATAAAGTGATATAAAATGAGTGCAAAGAAACATCAAAATACTACAAATAAATATAAACAACCACAAAGACACATGAAAAACTGGAACAAGACACAAAACTACAGCAAAAACAACTTAAAAAAACAGCAAAACAACTATAAAGTTGTAAAATTACTACAAAAAGATAGACACTAACGGCACAGATACACAAAAATACTACAAAAATATAAACCTCAAAGACACAGAAAACTGCAAAAAGAAGCCAAACAACTACAAAGACACACAAAACAAGTTCAAAGAGACATAAAAAACCACAGAAAATCTCCTAAATCTGATCAAGTTTTTCCTCAAAACGGTGAATAAGGATCAAAGATGAGCCTCGATATTAAATATTAAAGATGTAAGGAACATATTTAATCTCTTCACAGAGTAACACTCGAAGTGCTTCCACCAGAAGTATGCAGTACAAGTTTTCACCCACCGACTCCGTACAGGTCGTGCTTTCCAGGAGATCCTGAAGCATTTAATGGAAACAGAAGAAGTCCAGCAATTAGTCAGAGCCGCTGGTAGATTAGAGCAGGAAACTGATCTGATGGTTTACAGGAAAGTAGAAATATTCTGATTCAGTCTTTGTTTGGAGTCAATCTGTGAGAAATCCATCAGTTCCCCAGAACCTCCTCAGAACCAGAAGATTCTTCAGTGGATTGAATGAATCCAAGTCTAACCACTCAATCAGTCTTTTTGCTGTATTTGTGGACAACTGTTGACTCAATTTTCATTTCATTCTGAAAAGTTTTGCTCATCTCAGACACATTTTTATTTGACAAATTTGAATTGATTTTCACTTATTTTGGATCATTTCTACACAATTATGTACAAATTTTTGGTAATTTCGGATCATATTCAAGTCATTTGGGAAAAATATTGAGTTATTTCAGATCATTTTTAAGCATCCTGGACAAATTTTGCATCATTCTGCAAATTTTCTGTCAATCAGGACCTTTTTTGAGTCTTTTTGGATCATTTTCATGACATTCTGAACAAATTTTCTGTCAATTTCAGTAATTTTGAACCATTTTGGGCAAATTTTCTGTAATTTGGACAATTTTCATGTCATTCTTAAGAAATTGAAGTCATACTGGAACATTTTCATGTGATTTTGAATAATTTATAGCCATTTTGTGCCATTTTTGTGTCACTGAACAATTTTTCAGTCAATTTGTGGCGTTTTTGAGTCATTTTGAATAATTTTGGAGTCATTTTGGACAATTTCCGTCCCATTCTGAACAAATTTTCAGTAATTTTAGATAATTTTTGAGTCATTTTGGATCATTTTCATATCCTTGCTGATTCTGAGGAGGTCAGAAGGGAATTTTTCACAGATTTGTTTGATTTCATGGCATTTTGATGAAACTCATGCTCTGATGTTCATCTTTAAAACCGGAATCTCTCTTGTTTTGAGGAGGTGACGCTACAAATTTCACCACAGCTTCCGTCTCAAGTGTTTAAAGAGTTCGACCTTTTCATTTTCCTGCTGTTTACGGATGTCGAGCTGCATCCTGTTTACTCTGAACATCTTCACCAAACATCCCCTGAATCCTCTCCTGCTTTAATCTCTGGAGGAGCTCATATCTGCCTATTAGCTTCCGGTGCGTTAGCGTCGCTAAACGCTGATGCCGGAGAGCCAAGTATTATCTCCGACAGCTCCCTGAGTCAGGAGGAAGTCCTAATAATCCGGCCTTAAAGCTGCCTGATCCTAAAACCACCCGGACGGAGCTCCCCTCTCAGGTTTTACTGCCACAGTCTGGTTTTATTCTCTGTTTGTGCGACTTTAAAATGAGAACATAAGTGTGTTTTTTTTCAGTGTTTCTGAGTGTGATACCTAAAGCTGGAGCGCTGGCACTCCTGCAGCGAACTGAAGCCGAACAGGGGAAAAGAAAAGCAGAAAAAAAGAAGAGAAAGAGCAAAGAGAAGGAGGCAGGCGGAGCAAAGTTAGGTGACAGTTAATCAACATTTACAGGCTACTGCATTAGTGGTTTTAGTACATTAACTAAGGCATTTCTGTTTGTTTATTAATATAACGCTGCCATCAAGCATGGAGGTGGCAGTATCATATTCATAATGTCGCCACCACCATGCATGGAGGTGGCGACATTATGAATATGATACTGCCACCTCCATGCTTGATGGTAGCTTTGGTGTTCTTGGGGTTAAAGGCCTCTGCTGGGTCATAAATATACATATAGTAATGTAAATGATCAGTTTTGACAATGTAGAAAGGTGTGTTTATCAAATTTTCTAACTTTCATGGCCTCTTAATGCCTCCAGATCGACTACAGCTGCTGACTCCTCTGATCCAGTTTAAATAGAACCCATTAGATCCACTCATTAGACTCAAACTCTACAGTGGGAAAGTCTGAGGAGCTCCACATTATACAATAAAACTAATTCTGGGGTCAAAAGTAAATAGTTTGACCAAAAACTGTCTGAAAATCTTATCACTCAGGAGAAGTTAAGAGGCCATGAAATTAAGAAAATCTAATTAACGCAACTTCCTACATCATCAAAACTCAATTTAAGTTGCTTTTAGTATATTTAAGGCCCAGAGGACATTGTCTGATCTATGAAAAAAACAAAATTCATGATTGTTTTTAGTAACAAAGATTCATGTGTTTCAATGATTCCATCGTAGAAAGTTTAGAGTTCTAGGAGTCTTCTGAGGTAAATATTGGATTTTATAACATAAAACTCACTCAGGCTGTAGTCCTGGTCGTGGCTTCGGACCGGAGAAAGCTGGACAGGAGATAAATATTCTCCATCTCCATTCAGTTCCGCCCTCAGCTCACTCTTTTTACTCAGTTTCATCGGCAGCGTTTGGTATTTGCTCAGCTCCATGTGAGGACTCTGCAGAAAAACAAGAAACAAACACAGAGTTAACTTCACAGCCCATAAATACATCCATAATTCCCAACGACAGCGTGGAACCAGAATGTTGATTCACTGATTCACATGTAAAACTTCCTGTTTCTGTGTTTTTGTTACCATCTGATGCGCCCTTAGCGTTAAACCTCAGATGCTTTCATGAGATGACACCGAGGTCAGGAGGCGCTTTTCCTTCTTTCTGCTGTGTTGCGTAATAATTTGTCCTTTTGGAGGTTTGAAGAGTCGGACAGAGGACGGCCGAGGAAAGGCCAGCGGAGGGAAACGGCTGGGAGGCAGCGGTGACGGCGAACGCTACCGACAGCGACTCCAGGTAGGTCTTGAACCTTTGTGTGATTGTGTGTTTTACGGAGAATATGTGGACGTGACGCTCAGCATCAGTATCTGCAGTAAAACTGATCTGGGAACAAGAGGTCGAAGGGCTGCAGCAGCGTTACATCACTGAGAGCTCCACAACAAACCACCATGTTCACGTCAGATGCTTTAGTCTGGTTCTTCAGTGGACAAAAACCATCAGCTGCTAACTGGCTTTTTATCAAAATCTCACCCAACTCATTGTTTTCCATTCATTTCCATAAAATCACCTGATATTTAATTGTAAATAGATTTTCTACTTCGTACATTTTCAGTTTTTCACTCTACTAGAAAGATGTTTCACCATGTAGAATGTATCTCCAACAACTAGCCAACGACTTTCGTTTCTGAGTCATTTATTGTGGAATTTTTGCATTTATTGTGGTTTGTTTTGTCATTTTGTGTCTTGTTTTTGCCATTTTTGTGCCTCGAATTTGCCAATTTTGTCTTGTTTTTTGTCATATTGTGTCTCGTTTTTGTCAATTTGTGTCTGATTTTTGTCATTTTGTGTCTCGATTTTGTCATTTTGTGTCTTGATTTTGTCATTTTGTGTATTTTTTTGTCTCGTTTGTGTCACTTTGGCTCGTTTTTGTCATTTTGTGTCTTGATTTTGTCATTTTGTGTATTTTTTTGTCTCGTTTGTGTCACTTTGTCTCATTTTTGTCATTTTGTGTCACGCTTTTTCACATTTTGTGTCTGTTTTTTGGCCAATTTGTGTCTCGTTGTTGTCACTTTATGTCTCGTTTGTGTCATGTTGCCTCATTTTTGCCAATTTGTATGACATTTTTCTCATTTTGTTTCTCATTTTTGCCCTTTTCTGTCTCATTTTTGTCATTTTGTGTCATGTTTTTGTTATTTTCAATCTCATTTATGCTGTTTCATGTCTCTTTGCCATCATTTTGTCTCCACATACTGTAGATTTTGAACCATTTCCATGTTTCCTCTCCAGACTTCTCCTCTCATCTCTGCTCATCCTCTGCAGAAAGATGTTTCACCATGCTGAATGTATCAACAGCTTGCTCCTCTGTTCACTGTTTTTAACCATTTGTTGTGTGTTATTGTGTTATTTTTGCATTTTTGTGGTCATATGTCTTTTCACGATCATTTTGTGTCTCAGTTTTGTCATTTTGTGTCTTGTTTGTGTTGTTTTCCATCTGGTTTGTGACCTTCTGTCACATTTTTTAGTTTTTTTTCTATCTAGTTTTTGCTGTTTCATGTGTCTTGTGACAGTTTTATGTCTTGTTTTGGGGTTTTGTGTCTCCTTGTTATTTTCTCTTCACATACTGTCGACATTATCCTGTTTTCATGTTACCATCCTCTTAAGATTGTTCCTCTCTACTTTGCTCCTCATCTGTAGAAAGATGTTTCACCATGCTGAATGTATCTCCAACAACTTGATCCTCTGTTCACTGTTTTTTAGCCATGCACATTTTTCTGCCAGTCTCTTTGTAGTTTTCCATCTCAGTTTTATTGTTTTGATTCTCATTTTTATCATTTTGTGTCTCGGTCCTGCTGGTTTGTGGCTTGTTTTTGTCTTTTACGCCATGTTTTTGTCATTTTCTGTTTTGTGTCATTTTGTGTCTTATTTCCAGTCTTGTCCTCTCTACTCTGCTCATCATTTGTAGAAAGATGTTTCACCATGCTGAATGCATCTCCAACAATGTTCTCCTCTGTTCATTGTTTCTGTGCCATGCTGCGTTTATTTTATTCATCCAGTAGGTTTCAGTTGATCTAGTTTAAGAGATTTGGCTCATCACAGATTGTGTTTGACCTGTTTACATATCAGAAATCTAGGGATTGTTGCAGGAGCTCTGGGAGCAGAGTGGCGCTGCACAAGGACCCAACTTTAACCACCTAATCTAACCAGGTTTTTGATTTGATGAACTTTTTGATTGCATAAAGTTTAACAAAGTTGTTTTTTTTACACAAGTTACATAAAAACAATGTGTAAATATGAAGTGTGCAGTGTTTAATGCGTGGACAGACTCGGTGTGTAGCTTCATGTCGATCAGTACCTCTGAAACTACGTCTGATTCAGTTTCGACTGGCTGGAACTCTACAGCCTAAAGCCGACAGACAGGAGAGACCAACACATAAACCAAGAGTTAGCATGTTAGCATCAGTCAACAGAACATCACTGCTCAGTTAGTTTACTACGAAGCAGAAGTAGTGGCTTGGATTAGGTGATTTAGTCGATTGACTGGACGATAATTAGGACTTAATCAGACCTTTCGTAAAGATCTACTCTGCAGCTCCTCTAGACTGCTGGACATCAGCCGGCGCTGGTGCCTGGAAGAATAAAAAGACCTGAATCATCGAGTCATTAACGAGAAAACACGTAAAATCTGTGAATGTGACGAATCAAAACTCACCACGATCCATTAAAGAAACTCATATCTCCAGCTGAGACCAACGACGTGTCCATAGAGTTCTGAAAACTGCAGGAAACAGAACTCAATGTTAATCCTAAGATGATTAAAAGCCAACCAGAACCTCCTCAGAACCATTTTATTCATCTCCAGGAACTTTATCAATGATCAGAGTTCTACCTTCATATTGGGAATATTTCCAGAGTTCCAGGTCCTTGAAGTCCATAGAGGTGGGTCCAGATTTATCACTTTTTAATGGACTTTTTCCATCATTTCTGAGCCTCAGAACTTCATCAGTCCAGCAGATAGAACCATGACATTTAGGAGGAAAAACACCAGATCAGTTTTACAGTCTAAAGTAAATTGAGATTTGTCATTTTGGAAGGTTTTTGTCATTTTTCTGGACACATTTTTAATAATTTTGAGACATTTTAGTGTAATTTTGGACATCTTTTGTCATTTTGAACAGTATTTTGAGCAATTTTTGACAAATATTGAGAAATTTGGGATGATTTTTGTGTCATTTTAGACTCTTTTTATGTAATTTGACCATCTATCCATCCATCCATCTGCTTTATCCTCATTAGGGTTGCGTGTAATTTGACCATTTTTAAAAAACACATTTGAGTTCTGTTAAAAAAATGACACCAAATCAGTTTTACATCGATCCAGGTGTGAACCAGAATGACATTAAAATTGTCCAAAATGACTTGAAATTGATTCATAGTTACACAAAATAAGTTCAGAATGACATGAAATTTTTCTTAAATAACTCAAAAATGATCCCAAATGACAAGAAAAGATCCAACTTGACATAAAACTTGTTGAAAATTACAAGAAAATTGTCCAAAATACGTCAGAATTCACCCCAAATTACAAAAAAAAAGATCCAAACTGACTTAACATTTGCAAAATGACACAAAATTAGTCCACAATGCTTCAAAAATGATGGAAAATGACTCAAAATTTATCCAAAATGACTCGAAAATGATCCAAAGTTATGGGAAATTTGTTGAAAATGAAATGAAAATTGTCAGAAATTGCTTGAAAATGATCCAATTTCTGAGTCAACAATTGTCTAAAATTATAGAAAAAAATGGTTCTGAAAAGAAACCAGATTTAGTGTTTAGACTGAGACACCTGGATGGATGTAAAACTGATCTGGTGTCAGTTTTTACCAAAACTCAGATGTGTTTTTTTTTTTTTTTTAAATTAGTGAAATTACATGAAAGTTGTCTAAAATTATACAAAAATCGTCTCAAATTTCTCAATATTTGTCAAAAATGGCTCAAAAACTGTTCAAATTGACAAAAGATGTCCAAAATTACACTAAGTTGTTCTAAAATTATTCAAATTTGTCCAAAAAATGACAAAAACCTTCCGAAATGAGTCAAAATGTTCAAATGGACCTGAAAGTTGGTCCAAAATGACTCAAAAATTGTCCAGAATTGATAAGATCTGGATTATCTTCAGACTGAGACACCTGGATGGATGTAAAACTGATCTGGTGTCAGTTTTTTTTTTAACCAGAACTCAGATGTTTCTCCTCCTAAATGTCATGATTCTACCTGCTGGACTGATGAAGTTCTGAAAAAATCCATTAAAAAGTGATAAATCTGGACCCACCTCTATGGACTTCAAGGACCTGGAATGTTCTAAGTGAGATTAAACTTAAAGACTGGAAGCAGGAAAGGAGAACGTCCCCTGGAGAAAGTTCTAGAGTA
The DNA here is from genome assembly GCF_022539595.1 of Amphiprion ocellaris. Lineage (NCBI taxonomy): Eukaryota > Metazoa > Chordata > Actinopteri > Pomacentridae > Amphiprion > Amphiprion ocellaris. The sequence continues at coordinate 39,862,995 of NC_072768.1, forward strand.
GACCTACCGACAACTGGAGAAAGTTCTAGAGTCTACTCTAGAACTTTTGTCAAGAGGTAGTAGACCTACAGAAAACTGTCCAGTTGTCGGTAGGTCTACTCTAGAACTTTCTCCAGGGGATGTTCTCCTCTATGGACTTCAAGGACCTGGAACTCTGGAAATATTCCCAGGATGAAGGTAGAACTTTGATCGTTAATAAAGTTCCTGTAGATGTTCATACCTGGAGTCCAGATCTCGCTGATAAGGAGACGAGGAGAGCATCAGAGGAGAAGATCCTCTGGATGATATCTATAAAGAGATAAACCATCAGTGATCATGTGTGGATGAACAGGAATAAATCAGATCATGTGCAGATGAACAGGAATAAATCAGATCATGTGTGGATGAACGGGAATAAATCAGGATGTGTTGAAGCCTCACCTCTGATCTAAGGACGTCTGAATGAGCTTTATGTGTGATCGCTCTGAGCTTCAAACTACTCAGCTCTTCTTCACTGCTTCCTGAGACATCAAAAATAATAAAAACCGTCACAGAGAGGCTTTCATTTGCTCTTTAAAAACTGCTTAGAAGATGATTATTTACCCTGAGTTAACGCCATCATCTCCCTCATCTTCCTGTACTGACCCAGCAGATTGGTCAGCTCCTCGATCCGTCGATCCTGTTGTCAAAAACACAAAGATTAAAGGCGGATTTCTAACAAATGTGTAAAAATCTTCTCACTACACATCAGTTTATGGACATTCTTCTTTGCTCCCGTCTCATTTTTCACCGCAATATGACAGTTAGAAAGACAGAAATCAGAAAAAATCCTCGCTTATTTATTTTTCTGTCTCATTTTTATCGTTTTGTCTTTCTTCTAATTATTTTGTTGATCTTTATGTCTCATTTAGTCTCATTTTTTCTAATTTTTCTAAGTCTAATTTTTTCTCTTTTTCTCATTTTGTCTAACTTTTCAAATGTTTTGTCTTGTTTAGCTATTTTTTCAAATTTTTCTCATTTTCCTCCTTTTTTCTCATTTTGTCGAATTTTTCAATTTATTTATCGTTCTTCTCATTTTGTCTAATTTTTCTCATTTTGTTTCCCATTTTTCATCATCTCGTCTCATTTCCTTTCTCATTTTTTGTTTTGTGTCTTGTTTGTTGCTAATTTTTCTAAATTTTTGGCCTTGTTTTTCTCATTATATCCGATTTTTCTCATTTCCCCCCGATATTCCGCATTTTGTTTAATTTTTCTCACGTTGTTTCCAGTTTTTCCTCATTTTATTTAATTTTTCTTCTATTTATCTCATTTTGTCTTATTTTTAAATTTTTTGTCTCATTTATCAAATTTTTTTTATCATTTTCTTCCCCAGTTTTCCTTATTTTTCTCATGCTGTCTGGTTTTCATTATTTTGCTAGTCGTATTATATGCTTTGCGTCTCGTTTCTTTCATTTTACTCATTTTGTCTTGTTTTTCAAATTTTTTTGTCCAGTTTTTCTCATTTTATCAAAATTTTCTCATTTTGTTTTCCATTTTTCCTCATTTTGCCTCACTTTTCATCTTATTTTTCTCATTTTGCATCTTGTTTTTGTTATTTTGCTTCTCATGTTAGTTGTTTTGTGTCTTGTTTTTTCTCATTTGTCTTATTGTTTCTCGTTTTTAAATTTTTTTCTCATTTTTCTCATTTGCCTCATTTTTTGTCTCATTTTGTCTTATTTTTCCCATTTTGCGTCTTGTTTCGGTTATTTTGCTTCTTGTTTTAGTTGTTTTGTGTCTCATTTCTCATATTTAATCCAATTTTTCTCATTTTGTTTCCCGTTTTTCCTCATTTTGTCTCATTTTTCTTCTTCTGTTCTGATTTCATCTTATTCTCATTTTGCATAGTTTTTCTCATTTTATCTGTTTTTTCTCATCTAGTTTCCAGTTTTTCCTCATTTTTCTTAATTTTTTTCTCATTCTGTTTTATTTTTTCTCTTTTTTTACTTGTGTTTCTCATTTTGTCTCATTTTTTCTCCTCTATGTCTTGTTTTCTCACTTGTCATTAATTTAAAGTGCAGCGCTTCATTTATCTGCATCGTCAGCAGGTTTTGGTCCAAATCAGTCTTTTTATTGAGCTTTTCTATTGAGCTCAGATTTGGTAAGTTTTTCTGATAAACTGTAAATCAAATATTAATTCAAGGACTATTGGAAATCTGACAATTCTTTCTGTATTTAGAGACACACATCAACATGCAGTTACGCTTTTGTAGATCAGTTTTATTAAAAGCAACTTTCAGGTAGAAATTTAGAATAAAATGATTAAAATCGTTTGTTTAAATTCACCTTTTCATCGTTTGATGCCAGCAGAGTTTCCATCCCGACCTTCAGCCGCTGGTATTCCTGATCTAACGGAGAAAAACAGGAAGTTAAATCTGATCTTTACGCTCGTCAGTCCTGAGGAAACGACATGACGACCAGTTAACTCGAATAAACAGGCGGAACAAACAAACAAATGACAACAAACAACAACAACAGCACCTGGACACTCTGCAGACACACAAACTGAAGAAAAACACACAGAAAGCTGCACCAGGTTTCATCCAGCGTCCTTTAAAACACAAACTTTAACCAGTTCCCTGTTTAGTAGAACGACACAACCTCTGGAATGAGCTGGAATTCATTCATTTGCAGAATTTATCAGGTGGGATAATAAAATAAGGCTTTTGAAATGCATTATGGGGGCTTTTTTTTAATCAGATTGTAATTGTAATTATTTCACAGATTTTTCCTATTTTGTTAAATTGCAAATAATATCTAATAAAACCACTGACGAAAAGTACTAATTTACACGTTGACTACCAACTGTAAATAATACCAAAATTAAAAATCTGTATTTTAACAGTCATTTGCATTTTTGCTTATACAGGGTTTGACCAGAAAATTAGAGTATTTTTTTACATTTTTATTTTACAAACATTTGCCGTTATTTGAAAGAACAATTAGAGACATAAAAGTTTGTAGATAATAATTTTACATATTTTTCTTGTTTTGTTAAATTCCAGATATCTCATAAAAATTTAAATGTTACCTCAAAAAAAGTTTTTAAAAAAAAGGCCAAACTGTCAGGAATCTGTATTTTTACGAATAAAAATGGGTGATTTTGTTTCATTTTTTTTTTACTGTATGACCTTTAAATTTGACAATTTTAAACAGAAAATACACAGATATTTTTATTACAGATATTTCCTGTTATTTGAAAGAACATTTATGTATTTAAAGGTTTGTAAATAGGAATTCTATTTTCAAACTGTTATTTTATATATTTTTCTTATTTTGTTAAATTACAGATAACTAGTAAAAATCACATAAAGTATTAATGTACATGCGACCTGTAGCGGCACAAAGCTGTGCAGGTTTGTCCAGAAAACTGGATCTGAAAGGACGTTGGACGAACACTGAAGGTTCAGTTTCAAACCAAAACACCAGATCAGGACATAAAGAGGTCGCTGGTGGTTTCCTAGGGTCAGATTTGAGCTAAAGCCCTACTACCTAATCTATGAAATAAAAACTAAAGTGTGAAATGCTGTAGCTTTGGTTGTAAACTGAAGCCAGCAGCATCGTTTGTTCTTACATTTGTTAATGAGCTGCTTGATATACAGCTCCTCTACAGCAGAGGGCGGCGGTGAGGCGACAGCAAACAGGAAACAGAAGAAACATGGGTTATTAGTCGCTACGGTAACCACAGGTTAAAGGTGAGCGGCTCCAGGTGTTGGTGCGCTGTGATTGGCTGGTTACCTCGCTCTGCGTTGTCGCTGCTGCTGCCCCCTCTGGCCAACAGCTGCGTCTGCAGACACTCGATCTCTGTGTCTTTGGAGGATAAAAGCTGCTGCAGCTCCGAGATTTCAGCCTGAAGACGCAGAAAAAGAGAAATCTGAGAAGGGAGACGATCTGAAAGGTCAGTGAGGGCCGGAGGTTTGAGGAGATGGAGCGGAAAAATTAAAAAAAATAAAAAAGAAGGTGTTTTTTAAACTGTAATTATTATTATCATTATTGTTAATATTATTATTTACTGTTATTGTGCAGATTTGCCCAGTTTGGATAAAATCACAGAAAAAAAAGGTGTGAAGAAAATCTCATTTTTTTAAAGAAAAATTCTTTATATTAAACATTAAAAAGTTTTTTTAAAGCCAAAAAAATAGATTAAATTACAGATAATATCTAGTAAAATCATAGAAAAAGGTATTAATTTTACTAATTAAAAAAACAGAAAACTGTAATTATATTTTTTCTTGTTTTGTTTTTTAAGATTTGGCAGTAAAATTACACGTATTTAATGAATTTAACAGTATTTAACTATTAACTATTATATAGTTAGTAAAATTGACTATTTTATTAGATAATTTTATCAACAATATTTTTTCAACTATTTAAAAATTAATTTTACAGATATTTGTCATTATTTGAAAGAACAATTCTGTTATTTTACAGATTTTCTCCATTTTGTTAGATCACATAAAATCTAGTAAAACCACAAAAAAAATTTGAAAAAATGTATTTATATCAAAGAATTTAAAATAGAAATAAAAACAACAACAACTTAGTTAAATTGGAGATAAAATCTAGTTAAAAATTTTTAAAATCCACAAAAGGCCAGAACTGTAGATAATAATTTGTTCTTTAACGTTTGACAATAAAATTACACGTATTTAATGAATTTAAATCAGAAAAAAATCCTTGTTTTACAGACATTTGCAAATATTTGAAAGAAAATTTATTTTTATTATGTGAAAATGCAAAACTGAAAAAATGTCTTAATGATTTTGCTGATATAAAAAAAATCTGTATTTTTTTTAAATGACAATTTGTTCTTTTATAGAATGTGACAGTAAAATCTGACAGGAACTACAGTTTTGCAGTAAAAGTATTTAGTTCTGCTCCTGATCCTTGCTGTTATTTCCTTCATGTTCTAGAGTCTCTCTGCTAACAGATAAAAGAATACAGAAAATCATAAAATAAACGGTTCATGGCTGCTCAACAGCTGCAGTTTATTCTCCTCCGTCTGCGTTTTTTATTTTTCTGTCCGAGGTCTTTGAGTTTCAGATGAAAAGAGCAGAAATAAAAGGCGACAGATGTGAACAGCTGTGTCCAGATTAACACCTGTTCAGCTGCTCGCCAATAAAAACCAAAGAAACCGACAACAGAAGCTGATAACAGAAGAGAAGCTGCAGAAAAAAAGTTCAGCAGCTAAAAATGATTCATGTCTGTTCCTTATAAAGCTGTTTTTATACCTTCTGATTAGACTGTGGACAGTTTCTAAGGCTACAAAGAGAAGGAAATGACGTAAAAATCAAAGACAGCAGCTAGAAAATCCGTTAAACCTCCACAGAGGCAGTTTTAAAGGAGCATTCCAGTTTATTTCAGTCCAGTTTGTTTACTATGAATGTGGCCCTGTAATGCTAACTTTGCACTTAGCATTGCATTTAGCTGGGAACTTTAGCATGAGCTCCCTGCAACTTTCCAAAAAACATCTGTAGTCAGTGTGACTGAAGTTAGATGCAGAAATAAAACACCTGAAACAGACATTTTACTAACTGCATTAGGGATTCCTAGCTGAGGATACTTGTTGACAAAATCACCAGAATATTCATCCATGCACGCCAGTTTGTCTACATGTGCGATGCTAACTTTAACTCAGATGTAATCCACAGCACTGTGTAGAATGGTCTGACTACACTTCATTGTCATTCTGCAATAAGGGGGGAAAAAACTCTGGTTTGACTGCATTTCTTTAACAAAACACAGTAATCTTGGGTGATACTGAGCCCAGGATGCAGCAACAGTGCCCCTGCAAAAATAGTGACAAAAACAATGTGTTTTGGTGAAAGGTTTGGACACATGGAGGAAAGCTCGGTCATTAAAATGGCTAAGTGCTCAGTAATCTATTTTGTGCAGGTTGCTGCTTGGAGGTCTGGAGGTGAAGAGAAAACTGCTTGAAATATGTGGAAGAAATGATGAATTTATACCCAAAGTTAAACTAAATCCGATTTCCCTGAATCCCTACAACAGAGGTGGACATTACAGAGGTAATGCATCACTTAGAGATACAAAAACCACAGTAATAGGAAATTCAGTAGGTTGAAATAAACTGAAATTCTCCTTTTAAACCATCGTTTCCTAATCAGCACAGGCAACAAAGACACATAACAGACATTACAACCATACACATCTACATCATCCATGCAAACGCTCATAAAGAAAAGACAGAAATGGAAAGAGACAGATGGGAAGGGATGGATTTTCCTTTTTCTGCTTCTGCACACCGAAAGACAAACTTCTTTCATATAAATCTGGTAGTTTTACTGACTTTTCTGACAACAAAAAAGTACAACAACCAGGGAAAAGAAAAGCAGCAAGCCGATGGATGAGGAAATTAGGAAGAAGAGGATGAGCTGCAGGAAAATCATAGAAACGAACACAGGGAGGTGCGGAAGAGGAACAGGAAGTAGAATAAGAGGAACAGGAAATAGAAATAAGAGGAAGTGGAAGAGGACATGGAGGCACCTGTGCGCTCCGCCAGCGCTCCTCCCACTGCTGCTTCTCCAGCTGAGTCTGATCCACGGTCAGTTTGAGGCTGGACAACTGAGTCATGAGCGACTGGTAACAGACATGGAGAGAGTAAGAGATGGAGAGCTGGAGGAAGAGGATGAAGGAGGAAGAGGGCAGCAGAGAGGGTTAATAGAAGGAGGATGGAGAGGAAGGAAGCAGCGTAAGCACAGAGAAAGCAACGACTGCCTTCACATTATCAGACAAGCTGTTAGCAGCTGTTAGAAAAAGAAATCAGCCTCCTTTTACAGCCAAACTCTTCAGGTGTTTGCCCCCAGTAAGATACAGATAATTGAATATTTAGCATCTGCTGCTACAGATTCCCAAACTGATATCATTTTCCTCAATAAGACATACTTCAAGTATATTAATGTTATTAAAATCAATCCAGAAATTTTGTTTCTGCATTCAAAATGTGTTATAGCTAGCGATGGGCACCATGACAAAGACTTATGTGGTAGTTAATGACCTCCAACAAGAGCTGATGTATATAAGACAAACTGGCATTGACCTGATTAATACCATGGGTCATTAGTTGTTGAGAAAAATATTCCAAGTTTACATCTCTAGCGTCTTATTTCAAATTGTGTTCTCCCTTTATTACAGCTGTGTGACAACAGACGTAGCAAAGAATCAGGTTTGTGCCGATACTGATCAGATTGGATAGCATTTTCCTCAATAAAACACAGCTGAAGCACAGTAAAGTGATTAAAATCAATCCAAAAATATTATGTATGCATCCAAAATGCATCGTAGATCAGCTGTAGTTCCTGGTTGTTCCACCAGGTGGAGCCTCTTACATTTATTACTGTAGAGACCAGAGGAGGCGTCACAGTGGACATTAGCAAAAAATCAGGCTTAGGTTTGTGTTGATACCAATCAGTTATATCTTTCTGATACATTCCTAAATGGAACATAAACAGTGAAATTTTGACGAGAAGATTGGAAGAATCCTCAAAATTATCTGGGTTAAGAGGAAGAAACCTCACAAATGATAAACAACTAGGGATGTTCCAGTCAAGTATTTCTGACCCTGATATGGTTAATATTTACTATCTGCCAAAACAAAGTCCCAGTCTGATACTTAGGCATTAACTGATAAGAAAGAAGAAGAGGGTCGTGCATGTCAGTAAATGTAGATCAGCTGTAGCACCTGGTTGTTCCACCAGGTGGAGCCTCTTACTGGTTAATACTGCAGAGACCAGAGGAGGCGTCACTCAGACTACAGTTCATGTTAAAGCAGAGAGCATTGTGGGAGTTTAGCTAGCAACGGGCACTGTGACAAAGACTTCTGTGGTGATTAATGACCTCCAAGCAGAGCGAACTCATACATGTTAGTTGAATGTAGCCTTTGGGCTGATTTTAAACTGGTTTTGACCAGTTTTGGACGTGGTTCTGATCTTGTTTAGTTTGTTTTACTGCTAGTTTCAGACGAGTTTTTGGGCCGATTTTATACAGGTTTTTGACTGTTTTTAGACTTAATTAATAATTTTTGGGCAGAAAACAATGTCAGTAAATGTACCATAGACCTACTGTAGTTCCTGGTTGTTCCACCAGGTGGAGACTCTTCCTGTTTAATACTGTAGAGACCAGAGGAGGCGTCACTCAGACTACAGTTCATGTTAAAGCAGAGAGGATAGTAGGAGTTTAGCTAGCAACGAGCACCATAACAAGACTAATGTGGTCTCTAATGACCTCCAACCAGAGCTCATTGATTTCAGACAAACTGGGACTGACTTGATTAATAATGCTGTCCATGTGTTTGACACGGTGGGTGGACGCAGGACAGGATTTCAGGAGAATTAAGAACTTCATACTGTTTGGACTCCGTCAATGGAAAGTAAATCAAAGCTCCTCCAAAGTCCTGCAACTTCTTAACACTTCATTAAATATAGTGAAGTTATCGCAGATTAAGAATCAGCTGATTCTGAGGGAAATTTTTCCACTTTTCCATCCATACCACTTGGATCTGTAACACTAATGCAAACTGAATCTGTGTCTTTTTCGGCAGGTGTTCTTAATAAAACACATCGTATGACTTCTGTATTTCCATGTCAGCTTCCAGACGGTTTAACTAAGTACCTTCGTAGCTCTGAGTTTCCTCTCATACTGGCTCTTCTCTCCCTCCAGTTCCTCCACTTTGTTCTTCAGCTGCTTCACTTCTTCAAGTAAATCCTGCTGAAAGACAACAAAAACAAAAAACACAGCATCTATGAGTTCGTTTAAATCCAGATTCCAGAGTCTAACTCTATGAAAATCTGCTGGAAAGTTTCCCAGAAATGTGAGAATCAACGGGAGGTTTGTCGACGTTTCTGGGTCATGCCAACACATAAAGGGGTTCAGACACAAGGTGGACGTTCAGTGCAGTTATGAAGGTCTCCAGGGCTGCACAGCACAGTGGTTAATACAGGAAACACCTCCAGCGTGCAGCTATCAACCATCTGCTGCCGTCTGAGGGAAACCTGTCACCAAACACCTGGTCAGAGTAGGACGAAGCCCGCCAACGTTTGTTAGTAAATGGAGGAACCACCGTCATGCAAGCAAACCACCTCAAATCAAGTGAAAGAAAAAACACAATTCTGGTCCAAACCCCGATTCAGAAGGAGCTACTCTACGTTCCAGATGTTTCCAGTACTTGAGGAGTTACACAAAGAAGGATTCCTGCTGCTGTTTTCAAGGTCAGTAACTCCTCAAACATATGGAAGCATCTGGAGAAACCAACCGAAGTCTCTGCAAGAACCAGAACCCAACATCCTGCATCCAGACACACTACAAGAGAGGAGGTTAGTTTGATTCGGTGGAGGATTCCAAATACCGGGTGGTGTGTTCTGGTTAGAAGGGGATGAGAGAAGAGGAGAAGGAATGATGGGGGAGGAGGAGGGTAAGGTCATCCATCAAGTCTCCCTACGTGAACAGTCTTTCCTCCACTCCGGTTCTGGCCATCAGAACCGGACGGGCCGAGCTCGGAGCCGGCCGACCCGACCTGAGGGCCTCGACCCTGGGCTCGGGGCTCCGCCTGCTGGGCCTCCTTCTCCTCCAGGGCCCGTTTCTCCTGGATGCGAGAGCTGATCTCCTCCTGAAACCTGCACATCTGCTCCTGGAGCTCACTGATGAGGTTTACAACACACTGGGAGGGACGGTGAGGAAAAGAAAGGAGGGATGGAGGAAAGTCACAACTTTACGGTTAATCAAGTCAGTTCTGGGAAACGGATGCTGCCTGGAAACTCAAAGAATGACAACAAAACATCTGAAAACACAAAAAACACATCAACAGGGACGTCCTCATCAAGTTTTTTGCTCCCTATCCTGTCTGAGTTATTTAATATTTAGTATCTGCTGATACTGAGTCCTAATCTGGGACTATTTCCTCCAATAATACACACTTCTAGTACATCAAAGTTGTTAAAACCATTCCGAGCCAAGTCATTTCCAGAAAAAAGGAAAATACCTGCAGTTAAAAATTAACTTATAGTCTAAGTAATGGGATAAAGACCGTATAATGTTATTTATGATGTGAGTAATATACATAGTAATGATTAAACCTTACAAAAACAATATAAAATACTGCTTTACTTGACTATATTACATAAACGGCATTAATATTTAGGGAGATTAACTTGACGAACTTGAACTACAGTCTTGACTCTACATGAAAATCGAACAAGTTTAAGGATTTCCTGGATCCTGGTTTTATTTTAATATTATTATTTTTATTAAATCTGTCAGTGAAAACCTACATTCTCTGCATGCATGTCAGAAAATGCATGGAAACATAAACGGCAAAATTTGTTGAATTTGAGGACGAGAGGGTTGGAAAGACACTTAAAAAATGTCTCGATTAAGGTGAGAAAACAAGCTCACAAATGTTGAACAACCAAGGATGTGTCAATCAGATGTTTTTGTCCCTAACCTGAGCCAATTAATATTTACTATCTGCTGAAACAAAGTCCCCATGTGATACTTAGGTATTAACTGATTAAAAAGTCTGAAGGTCGTGCATATCTGTACATGTAGATCAGCTGTAGTACCTGGTTGTTGTAGAGACCAGAGGAGGACACTCAGACTACAGTTCATGTTAAGCAGAGAGCATTGTGGGAGTTTAGAGATTAATGACCTCCAACCAGAGTTCTTGCATCCATCAACAATAGAGAGAGCATTGTTTAGCTAGCAACAGGAACAATGACAAAGACTTCAGAGATGGTTAATGACCTCCGAACTCACTTGTGGCAATGTTCTAAAGTCTTATACAGCACGTCCTCGGTTTACGATGTCCTCGACCTACGGCGTTTCGTGCTTATGTCTCCATCTCCCAGAAATATACTAAGAAAGTCTTGTTCCATCATTCCAACATTTACAAATTCGCACAGGAACTAGTTGGCGAGCGGAGCGGAAAAATACGTCATCACACAGCGCAATATGAGGAAGACAGCTTTGTTTACCTTCGCTGGTTGTACGCCACATTGGATTGTGCTACATTTGCTTCTTTTCGTTTGTGCATGTGCTTCATTATGGCTCCCAAGCTTAAGTCAGACTTTTGTGATGGCGGTGCAATGGCAGTTAGTCAATATGTTAGCAAAGGTGAGTGACATACGTACTTATGTACAGATGTGAGTTCCGACTTACGGCGAAAATCGTGTTACCTTTTTGTAATTTTGTGTCTCATTTTTGCCATTTGTCTCATTTTCTTAATTTTGTCTCGTTTTTGCCATTTTGTGTCTCAGTTTTCTAATTTTGTGTTGTTTATGTCATTTTGTGTCTCATTTTTGCCATTTTGTGTCTCATTCGGTTACAAATCGTGTTACTTAGCGCCGTAGGAACAGAATTCTGAACGAAAGTCGAGACCCCACTGTATACAGTGAAACTGACTTTGTGTTCCAGATCATGGGTCAGTTGACGATAAACTGTGCTACGATTGGCAAATTATTGATTGGCAATGCAGCTGATAATTGAAAAAGAAAACGATTCAAAATTTACATCTTTAACATCCAACGGTAAATTGTGCTCTCCCTTTCTAACACCTGTGCGACACCAGATGTAAACAAAGGACCAGGCTTCAGTTCATGTTGACACCCAGATGTTAAAAATCCATTCTGTAAAGCGTCTCGAGACAATTTGACTGTAATTGGCGCTATATAAATAAAATTGAATTGAATTGAATTGAATTCCAATATTCAACATAAACAGCAAAACGTGGAGCAGACAGAATAAATGGCTGCTGAGTTACACAAACACACAATTTTTTTTTGTCTTATTCCAGCGTTGAGCTCATGTTGATGGAATGAGTCAGTGTTGAGATGCAGGAGAAGCATCGTCTCCTCATGTTACACCGAGTGAAAACAATCCAGACGAACTATCAGTGTTTCTGCTCCACTTCTCCTCAGGTGTGACGATGGTGAAGTTCACTCTCAGGTTACTGAGAGGTCAGTGGAGATCTGACGGTAAACCGAGGAGGAAACACCTTCTGTCAGCTCACATGGAGGTCGGTCAGCAACACCGGAAAAAATGTGGCTGTAAATATTGAACTATTCAGCAGTACAAAGATGTTTCACCATGCTCAATGTATCTCCAACAACTTGATCGGCTTTTCACTGTTTCTGAGCCATTCGTTGTGTGTTTCTTGTGGTATTATTGCATTTTTTTTACTTTTGTATCTAATTGTTGACATTTTATGTCTCATTTTTGTTGTTTTGAGTCTCATTTTTGCCATTTTGTGTCTCATTTTCTGAATTTTACGTCTCTTTTTTTGCTATTTAGTGTCTCGTTTTTGCCATTTTATGTCTTATTTTTGTAATTTTATGTCTTGTTTTTGTCATTTTGTATCTCATTTTTAACGTTTTGTGTCTCGTTTTTGACGTTTTATGTCTCATTTTGGTCATTTAATGCGTCTTATGGAAAGTTTTATCTCTTTGTGTTCACTTTGTGTCTATTGTTTTGGGTGTTTTGTGTCTTACTTTGTCATTTTGTGTCTCTTCGTGGTCGTCTTGTCTCCATATATTATAGATATAACTATAGAAAGATGTTTCTCCATGCTGAATGTATCTTCAACAACTAGCTCCTCTGTTCACTGATTCTGAGCCATGCTGCATTTATTTATTGATCCAGTAGCTTTGATTTTCCTCTCAGTCTCTCTGTGGACACACTGCCGACAGTTCAACCTGAAAACTCCCTGAATGTTTCACATCGGAATCAGTCGTGGATTTATTATTTATTAGATATCTTACAAGAAGTGAGAAACTCTGAAGTCAACATTGTCCAACATATTTCTGAGTGGCCACACAGGCTCCAGAGATTTACAAATGTTTGGCTTTTAGGAGTAACGTCCCCACCCTGAGCCCCAGGGTTATTATGGGATGCCTGAACTCCAGCCAAGTCTGGTTCCTGCAGAAACGAGGACATCATGGAGACCAGTGTAAAGACACATCTGACTTTCCTGTTGATTTTCATCCTAACTAAGGACTCTCTAAACCTCATGGCATCTTTTCACAGTTGAACCACGTCGTTCCTGAAGAGTTGTCATTTTAGCGTCTGCCGTGGTTTCCTGAGGTGAAAGTGTTGGGCCTCCAGGAATGTTTGGAGAGGATTCCTGCCATTCCTGAAGCCGTCCGACCGGAGCCTCGCAGCTGTTACGAACCACAAACACAAACCCGACAGAAACGCAGCTGAACGCCTCAAAAACCCCGCAGCTGAGGATCTAATTACTAAAACAACTAAACATCAACCCGTTAGGGTTCAAACAGACTGAAAAACCTGACACCAGATCAGTTTTACATCAACCTAGAGATCATAATCTAAACACTAAATCTTATTAAACCACAGAGTGAATCCTGTCTGTAGATGATTCTGGTTTCTTCTGGAGGTAAAAATGCTCCTTTCATTGTCTATAACTTGTTCTGACCAACCATCTGTTGTTGACAGATGGTTGGTTGCTGATAGGAGCCTTAAAGTTTATCCAGAATGCACTTTTTAAAGTTGCTTCCAGCTTTAGATAGAATTATTCAAAAATTGGTGTAAAAACTTGTTCCAAATGACAGGAAAGTCATCCAAAATCACACAAAAACTCAATATTGTTCAAAGCAGCATGTAAATCATATAAAATTATTTGAAAATAGTTAAAAATAACAAAAAAATGTCCAAAAGTCCTTAAAAACTTCTTCAAATGACAAAATAATTATCCAAAATTACCCAAATGTGTACAAAAGTAGTACAACTTTATCCGAGTGGACTCAACATTTGTTCAAAATCACACAGAAATCCATCCAAAATGAAAGAAAATTTGTCCAAAATGAGATTTTGCTATATCTTGTTCTGACCCACACCTATCAACATGCTGATATGACAGTTTACCCAGAATGCATTTTTTAAAGTTTTCTCTGCAGCCTTAGATAGAATTAATATAAAATTGTTGACACTTACTCAAAAATTTGTTCCAAACAACAGGAAAGTCATCCAAAATCACATAAAAACTTTTCCAAAACTATTCAGCATTGTTCAAATTAACACGTAAATGACTCAAAATTACTTAAAAATTGTTAAAAATAACAAAAATTTTTTTCCAGAAGTCCTGAGAAACTTCTTCAAATTAGCCCAAGTTACCCAGCTATTTTGTACAGTTTTCTAGTCTTTTTGGACCCATCTCTATGGACTTCAAGGACCTGGAATGTTCCAAGTGAGACTAAACTTAAAGACTGGAAGCAGGAAAGGAGAACGTCCCCTGGAGAAAGTTCTAGAGTAGACCTACGGACACATGGACAGTTTTCGGTAGGTCTACTCTAGAACTTTCTCCAGTTGTCGGTAGGTCTACTCTAGAACTTTCTCCAGTTGTCGGTAGGTCTACTCTAGAACTTTCTACAGGGGACGTTCTCCTCTGTGGACTTCAAAGACCTGAAACTCTGGAGATGTTAACAGTATGAAGGTAGAATTCAGATAGGGGCATTTCAGCTACTCTGGATTTAAGTTTCATCTTTGAATAAAAGCATCTCTGACTGTCCGACTGACTGCTTTACTTAGCGTAACGTGTCTCATTGGTATGAAAGACTTGAGAATCATCCTTCCTGTTGGTCGTTGTGATGTGAGCTGAACCAGGAGTCAGATCACTCTGACGCTGCTGCAGGGTTTCCAGTGTGTTCACTTTGTGTTCGCTGGGCAGCAAACAATACTTTGACCATTCACCCCGTCGCCTTCCATCTTCCAATCTGTCCGTCACCATCGTTCCCGTCTTCCGCTGATGTTTATCACGCTCGGCTGGCCCACTGTGGGCCTCGGCGTGTCAGAGATGCTGTTTATTCGATCCGACGCCCGGCCATAACTTTACAAATCCACACATGCAGCCGACCGAACCGCACGAGCCTCAGCTTTGGTGTCCATCGGCGCCAGCGGCAGCAGCTGGATGTCACAATGAACAAAGTCCGAACAAAGAAACCAGTGAAGACAAGCGAAGACTGCTCAGCTGGACTCGGCTGCAGTGGAAGAGGGTGGGCGGTATTATCTGTGTGTTCTGGAGGTCGGATTGTTTCTATGAGAAACACAATGATTTTCAATCTGAACCAGTAACCGATTCTTTGTTAAAATGAATAAAATACCGTGTTTCCATATGTTGATGTTTTCAATACAAAAGCTGCTCAGTTATATTAGCTATGTGGCGATAAGAACAGTATACTAGTAGATTTAGATTTGACATATGACTATATGACTATAAAGATATACAAAATGAGTATAAGGAGACACAAAATGACCATAAAGAGACACAAAATGACCACAAAAAGACACAAAATGACCACAAAGAGACACAAAATGACCACAAAGGGATACAAAACAACCACTAAGGGACACAATATGACCACAGAAAGACACAAATGACCACAAAGAGACACAAAATGACCACAAGGAGTCACAAAATGACTATAGAGACACAAAAAGTCACAAAATGACCACAGAGACACAAAACATCCATAAAGAGACACAAAACAACCACTAACAGACACAAAACAACCACTAAGAGACACAAAATGACCACAAAGAGACACAAAACAACCACAAAGAGACACAAAATGACCACAAAGAGATACAAAATGACCACAAAGAAACCAGTGAAGACAAGCTAAGACTGCTCAGCTCGACTGAAACGCAGCGCCAGGTTTTCTAAAAGTCTCCATTCTAAATGTTCTCCAAAATAAAAGCCGTCTTCTGTTCTACTGTCTGAATGTGGCTTTGAGGTGCCTGGTTTTCATTGCAGGGTTTTCTTGGCACTTTCTGTGTGACAGCGTCTACAGGGCTGTTGTTGAAACTGTGTGGAAACGTTCTGATGTGTCCCGGCTTGTTTCAGATCCAGACACTTGTCTTTATTGGCTGTGCCAGGCAGCTGATGGTGGGTTTGTCTGTTTATGATCTGGATGACAGAGCGACCAGGACAGCAGGACCATCCTTCATCCACTCAGCGCTGCCAGGGATCTGTGGGAAACTCTCCTACTGTTGATTGTTTTAGTGGGAAAACCAAACCTGAAACACGACAACTGAAACAACCAACTGTGGTTTTGCAGTTTCTGCTTAAAAGTGAAACCGTTTGTCACAAGCAGTTAGGAGAAGCAGATTGTTTAAACTTGTTTTGAACCCTTGTAACCTCAAAATTCAGTTTCTCTTTTTTGTTTTCAAGGTAAGAGGCTTTCAGATTCGTAACCTCTGAATCCTGAAGGCTGTTGGTGAGTTTAAAAGACCGACTATCTTTAAAAAAAACAACAAAATTACACCATTTATCACAGTCAGAAACTGTAAAAACAGTTTGTCTTTAACTATTACTGCCACAGTGTTTGGTTCTGTCAGGAAAATAAACCAAATCTAAGCCTTAAACTGTAATATTTAGTGACAAAAACGAGACACAAAAGCACAAAAACGAGACACAAAATGACAAAAACGAGACACAAAATGGCAAAAATGAAACACAAATGGCAAAAATGAGACACAAAATGGCAAAAATGAGACAAAATGGCCAAAATGAGACAAAAATGACCAAAACAAGACACAAAATGGCAAATAAAAAAACGATACACAAAATGGTAGAAACGAGACACAAAATGACAAAGATGAGACACAAAATGACATAAACTGACACAAACGAGACACAAAATTACAAAAATGAGACAAAATGGCAAAAACAAAGCTGCTCTTCAGTGTCATTTTAAGTCGTTTTCATCATTAATTCCTCTACTTTTTGTGAAATGTAGTTTTTCTCTGACGTGTCCTTTAACTGTCTTTGATTTTGTGTTTTCTGCTCGTCTTGTACGGTGGTTATCCCGCAATGTTTTCTACAAAAATGAAAGTACAAATGAGCTGATTCATGTATAAAACACATCAGCCGTCCTTGGTTTTGTCCTCCCAGTGTGAACTCCCCGTTGCCTCGACAACGAGCTGCTGACACCCTCCAGCTGATAACAGGTCAGAGCGTCAAACACACATTCCACCAATCAGGCGCCTCCTCGGTGGATCAGCTGTTAACGGCCGACAGGTGAGTTCACACCAACAGCAGGTCAAAGAAATCCAACAATTCTTTCTCTGTTAACTGTCAAACTGTATATAATTTTAGATATTTATTTATATCAGTACAGTAGACTTGGATTCAATAGGTTCAGATTTCCTTTACAGTCTACTTTAAAATGTGCATTAATGTTTGTTTCTGGTAGCGCTCCCCTTATGATAAATCTCACTGAAAGTCATCTGTTTTCCTTCAGTATGGTGTAAAAATGGTAGAAAACCCAAAGGAAAAGGAACACAGCTCCACTGTTTAACCTCTAAGAGACTCAGTTTAAACCACATCATCACCACAGTGAGAGTTAAAGAGTGGATCTGACTGATGACGGCAATCTAAACCAGAATCCTCGGAATACTTCATCTCTTCCCAAACATCCTAACGAGGACGCTTCTGTCTGGGAAACGTTCCATTTTGGTTAGCATTGTGGAGGTTTACTGACCACAGCGGCCAGTAGTGAATGTTGTTAAAGTTCCTCGTTGGCTCAGAGAAAACACTGAAACCAGACAAACAGCTGACATGAATCCTCATACAGCAGGTCTGAATGAATATGATCAGTTTAAAGCAAGAGAAACACAACAAGAACAACTCATTTAGTTTGTGTGTAGTTACAGTATAAAATATCTGGATTGGCATTTTGGAGTTGCGTGACGTTTTGGTGGAGAATGCAGGCATTTTCACACCTGACGCTCCGAGCCGAGGTTTATCTTTTCATCACATTTGATTTAGTTTTGTGTTTATTTTGCAGTTATTCAAACCTCGCATGACAAACCTACTTTCTGTTGTCATGACTTCGTAGGCTGTAACTCCCTGTGCTCGACACTGATTGGTTGGTAGAAGACTGCCAACATTGCCATCCAGGTCATCGTAAAAAGGAAAACTGTTCATCTGATCTGTTTTTTGTCTTTATATAACATCTTCGCACAATATTTCAATTAAAAACTCCTCTCTCAATATGCCTAAACAGCTTGTTTTAATTTCTTTTTTATAATGAAAACAAAAGCCCGATGCCGTCTCTGTCTAATCCACTTAATTAGGTGTGATCACAGTGATGTGAGCATCTGGAGTTGCTGCCAGTAAGAGCAGAGATATTAAAGGAGGAGCTATAATAAATACCCTTAATCTGAGCTCTCATGTTGGGTTAGGCCCACTGCCCAGTGTGTTGTGGTTCGCATTTATCCTGCTTTAATTCAACACGACAGCATGTGTGGAGGGAAACTTCTCATCCACACAAGTTGTTAATCCCCACATCACAGATTCAGCACTTTTCCTTGCTCTTTTTGCGGCATCAGCTCAGCAGAAACACACAGAAAGTCAGAGTTTTTTTGGCTTTTCCTACCTCTGCTTTGTTCTGCTTGCTGTCGGCGGCGTCCTGCTGCTGAACGTCCGGCTGCTTCTCCTCCATACCGACCAGCTTCAGCTTCAGGTAGGACACCTCATCCATCAGGTCCAGCTTCTGGGTCTCCAGAGAAGTTCTGCTAATCAGCTCCTGGTTAAAAACAACACATGTTCACTGTGAGTTTGAAGCTGCTTTAACAGTCGACACGGTTAGAAAAAGGTCGGCCACAGATATGAGCAGGGAGGAAGCATGTTGGTCCACTGGGCTCAGTGTTGTTCCCACAGTAAGAGCCGGCCGGCCGGCCAGCCGGCGGGGCCCACAGAGCTAAATATACTCAGACGCAGGCCTGCTACGGCTCTATTAATATAACGCTGGGCTTCTTTGGTATGAGAGAGAAGAGGAAAGCATCGAGGACAAGCCCTGTTTCTATCAGCTACTTTCAATTCCTCATCCTCATTCCTCTTTCCTTCAACGCAAACTTGAGTCACTGGATTGTTGCTGTTGAAGCTTCAGACATCCAGATAAAACATGTCAGAGGGAAACCAAAAAGTTTGATAAACCAGGTTCAGGTGGGTCATTCCATATAAACCAACCAAATCTGAAGAAAATCCTCCCTGACCTACTCAGAAGCATCTGGTTCTTCATCTCCAGTAACTTTATTAATGATCAAAGTTCTACCTTCATACTGTGAAGTCTATAGAGGTGGGCCCAGATTTATCACCTTTTAATGGACTTTTTCCATCATTTACATCATTTAGAGGAAGGTAGGACCATTTTCATTTAAATTGGATGATTTTCATGTCATTTTATATATAAAGCACAGATTTGAGTTCTTTTAGAAGCTGCAGGCAAATTAATTTTTACATCTTGTCCAGGAGCCACATCTTGATTTTGAGTTATTTTTGACAAATTTGAGAAATATTGGACAATTTCCCTGTCATTTTGAACAATTTCATTGTGTTTCATGAACAATCAACCCCCTAACTCAACATCAATGACCAGAGATCTACCTTCATCCTGGGAATATTTCCTTGAAGTCCATAGAGGTGGGTCCAGATTTATCACTATTTAATGGACTTTTTCCATCATTTCTGATCCTCAGAACTTCATCAGTCCAGCAGATAGAACCAGGACATTTAGGAGGAAAAACATCTGAGTTCTGGTAAAAACTGACACCAGATCAGTTTTACATCCATCCAGGTGTCTCAGTCTAAACACTGAATCTGGTTTTGTTAATTTTTTTCTGTCACCAACTTGGAGCATCAAAAACCTAAACAACTAAAATGTGACGCAAAATGACCAAAACTGATGTAAAGTGAACACGAAAAGATGTGAAACAACCACAAGGTTAGACAAAATGACCAAAATGTGAGAGAAAATGACCACAAAAACACACAAAACAACCAGGATTTGACGCAAAATGATCAAAAAGTGACCCGAAATTAACACGAAAAGATTCAAAACCAAACAATTCCATCCATCCAGATGTCACAGTTTAGACTGAATCTGTTTTTTTTTTTGTTCATTTTCTCTACAACCAACTGTGTAAGCATTTGTATTGTGGGATGTTTGAACAGTAAAACAGCAGCAGTTTAATGTCTGTGACAGAGTCCTAGAAACAGTCATTGTTATCCCGGATGTGTTTCTGTTTTCAGATAATTCACCAGAGAAAAGTTTGAAAACTTCCTTCTGGGTAAACTTTAAGGCTCATATCTGCATGTTGGTCGCTGGTTGGTCAGAACAAAATGTAGCAAAATAAAAACACATTTTGGAGGATTTTTAAAAATTTTTTGATGGATTTTCATATGATTTTGAATAAATGTTGAGTCCACTTGCACAAAGTTTGACAACTTTTGTACACATTTGGGTAATCTGGGATGATTTGAAGAAGTTTTTAAGTAATTTTGGAAAGTTTTTGCATTATTAAACAATTTTCAAGTAATTTCGGACGATTCAAACGACATTTTGAACAATACTGAGTAACTTTAAATGTAATTAAACTTTTAAAAGTGCATTCTGGGTAAACTTTAAGGCTCATATCAGGAGGTTGATAGCTGGTTGCTGCATCTGGTGGTTGTTTTCATTGACTGGATGGAACTTGTTTTGGGAAAAAGGCCAGTTTCCTGTCTGAGTCGACACCAGAGCGACTGAGTAATTAAGAGGAATGTAACTCGTAGATTGTTGTGTAAGACTTGGATGATGTTGAAGGTGGAGTAAAACCAAACTCAACATCTTCCTGTTCCTCCCTTCAGCCTACACAATTTCAAAACTGGAACAAATGCAGTAAAAATGATCACTGGTGGATGTTTTTGTCAAAGTAACAGACCTCTTATATGAGAAAAATAGTGTATATTTAGGGAAAATTGATTAAAATATTAAAATAAACAACTGAACAAAGCACAGTTTTTGGTTAATTTTTACGCCAAATTGACTTTATAGATGTTTTTTTCTCCCTGACACTGATTTAAGGACAGATTCAGATCTATTTTTAACAGAGCTGCTGATAATTCTACTATTAAATGATTAAAAGAGATCATCAAACTATTTCCTCTGTTGTTTTCTGAGACTAACTGGCTGGAAAATCACTCTCAATGTGACCTCGATGTAACGTAACTCAGCATTAAAGCAGAATTAACGCCTGGTGGTCGAGTTTCCCTGCTGAGCATTAAAGCTGCAGTTTACGTCCACGTCTCATTAGATTTATAATAAATGTAGTGAAGACGGTGGAGAAGTTCTTAAATCTATTTTTTACTGAATTTTGTAAAACAATTTCTATTTTTTTTGTAAATTATTGCTTTGTTTATGGATAATAACTTAAAATTACAGAAAAAATGTATTAATTTCTATGTTAACTACATTAAATTGTAAAAATCGTAACATAAAAATCTGTTTTTATGAATGATAATTTATTCTTTTACACTGTATAATTACATTATATTTTACTGTATATAAATCAGCAAACGGTATCATTATTTTACAGATATTTGACAATATTTACTATATTATTTATTTTTTAAACAGTACATTTTTTAGTAATAAATACATTATAATTTACAGGTAACAGCTACAAAAATTATGGAAAACATATTAATTTACACATTAAACATCAATAAAACAGGCCCAAACTATAAATAATGATAAAAATATGTATTTTTATAAACAGTATTTTTTCCTTTTCTAACCTTTTGACCATGAATCTATGCAATTTTTTTTAATTAAAAAGTGTAATTTTATGTGTATTAAGAATTTTAAAAATGGTAAACAATTTAATAATTTTTAAAATGTTATCTCACACATTTTCCCAATGGATAATAACAACTTAAAATCACAGAAAAAAATTCCACGGTAACTTTACATTAAATTGCAAAAAATCTAATGCAAAACAAATTTCACTGTAAAATGACACCATATTTTACTGTATATAAATCAGCAAACAATATCATTATTTTACACATATTTTCCATTATTTAAAAGAAAAAATATGTGTAGGTAATAGCTAGAAAAAAAACACAGAAATAAAAAAAACTAGTAAATAAAACAAGTACAAATTTAAAACAATCCATAAAAATAAAACTATAATTAAAAAATGGTCAAAACTGTAAATAATGTTAAAAATCTGTATTTTTATAACAGTATTTTTTCTTTTAGAACCTTTTGACCATGAATGTTTGCAATTTTTAAAAACGTATTTAAATAATAAAAAAAAAGATTTTACTTATATTTGCTGTTTTCTGAAAGTAACATGTATATCAAAATTTTAAAATGGTAAATAATTATGAGTTATTTTACAGATTTCCCTGTTCTATTATTATAATATTTAGTAAAATCATACGAAACAGGTATTAAGTTTCATTTCAAAATAATAAGTCTTGGTTATATTTCTAGTGTGGGCTCAAATCGAGGGCCAAGATCACCTCAATATTTTTAAAATTTCTAAACACGGTTTTAGAGCCGATGCTGCAGTTTCTCTCTCTGAGTTTCAGTATTTTATTAATTAAGTCAGTTTTATCCTGGTTGAGCTGGAGAAATCAAAAATACAGTGAAAAAAGAACATTGGTTGCGAAGAGACTCTGATGTAAAGCAGAGTGTCGTTGGTGTAAATGGTGATGTTTTTAATAGGCACAATGAAAAGTTTAAAAAGTTTAAAAAGCTTAAAAGATGTCGGACCTAAAATGAAACCCTGAGGAACACCAGTGTTCATTTCAGAGCTTTTAGATGAATAGTCCTTCCGTGTTTACTAAAAAAAACCCTTCATCTCTAAGTGGATTTGAAACAGAAAAACTGGACCAGAGGCCGAACAAACTGCCTGAAAGAGCAGAGCTTTTCGTATTAACCACACAGTTTGACCACAGAGTGACACCAAACACAACAAACCGTGTCAGCAGCTCAGACAGACACTTTAAAGCCTTTAATCGCTGCAGCTCAGCAGCTTCTCTCACAAAATCTGCTTAGTCCTGGCAGCCGACCGTCGCTCTGCAATCTAACACCAGTGTCGTTACGGCGGGACGCTTTATCAGGACGCTGCCTCACATTTGCTTTCCTTTAATTACGACAAGCAACACGAGACAAATTATCGTCTTGGCAGCGTTTATGAGGATACCGAAGCTCCATGAGTCGGACGGCAGAACTCAGATCTGGATTTAAAGTCTGAAGAAAGACGTCCAGAAATGACAATAACTGACAGAAGGAGTCAGTATTATAGCGTCGTTTTTGTTCGTAACATCTCCTGAAGTCAAGAGATGATGCTTGTCATCGGGTTTATCCACAAATTACACTTTAATAAGACAAAAGCAAAACAATCCTCAGCCTAAACAACTAAAATGTGATGCAAAAGGACCAAAACTGACGCAAAATGGACATGAAAAGATGCAAAACAACCAAAATGTGACAGACAATAACTAAATGTGAGAGAAAATGACCACAAAATGACACAAAACAACCTAAATGTTACACAAAACTACCAAAATGTGACACAAAACGACCAAAATATGACAGAAAATGACCAAAATGTGACAGAAAACAACCAAAATGTTACGCAAAACAACGAAAATGTTACACAAAACAACTAAAATGTTACACAAAACAACCAAATTATTACACAAAACAACCAAAATATTACACAAAGCAACCAAAATGTTGAATAAAATGACCGAAATGTTACACAAAATGACCAAAATATGACACAAAATGACCAAAATATGACACAAAATGACCAAAATGTGACACAAAACGACCAAAATGTGACAGAAAATAACCAAAAGGTAAGAGAAAATAACTAATTGTGAGAGAAAATAACCACAAAAAGACACAAAACAACCAAAATGTTACACAAAACGACCACAATGACCAAAAGATGTAAAACCAAACAATTCCATCCATCCAGATGTCACAGTTTAGACTGAATCTGTTTTTTTTTGTTCATTTTCTCGATAACGTAAGCATCAGTATTATGGGATGTATCTAGTGTGTGTGTGTGTGTGTGTGTGTGTGTGTGTGTGTGTGTATAACATTGTGTAACCAGAACTCTGTAAACACACAAACGTCTGACTGCAGATGATTTATGAGTCTAAATAAAGACGCCGCGGGACGTTCAGTCACGAGGAAAAGTACAACAACATACTACATTATACTACACTGTACTACATCATACTACACTGTACTACGTTATGCTGCACTGTACTACATTATACTACATTATACTGCACTGTACTACATTATACAACACTGTACTACAATATACCACATTATACTACATTATACTACACTGTACTACACTGTACTCTGTCTATTAGTGTGTATTAGTGTGTACTAGTGTGTACTAGTGTTTATTAGTGTGTACTAGTGTGTATTAGTGTGTACTAGTGTGTATTAGTGTGTACTAGTGTGTACTAGTGTGTATTAGTGTGTACTAGTTTCTATTAGTGTGTACTAGTGTGTATTAGTGTGTACTAGTGTGTACTACTGTGTATTAGTGTCTATTAGTGTGTACTAGTGTGTATTAGTGTACTCGTGTGTACTAGTGTGTACTAGTGTGTATTAGTGTGTACTAGTGTGTACTAGTGTGTATTAGTGTGTACTAGTGTCTATTAGTGTGTACTAGTGTGTATTAGTGTGTACTAGTGTGTACTACTGTGTATTAGTGTCTATTAGTGTGTACTAGTGTGTATTAGTGTGTACTAGTGTGTATTAGTGTGTACTAGTGTGTACTAGTGTGTATTACTGTGTACTAGTGTGTACTAGTGTGTATTAGTGTGTACTAGTGTGTACTAGTGTGTGACTCAGTGCTTATTGTTGGTTGTAACAGGAAGTATCTCTATGGTCAGATTTATTCCCTCTGGTCTCGTTTCTCTTTAAAACACGAATGTTGTTGTGTTTATTGTGTTTGTTGTGTTTATTGTGTTTGTTGTATTTGTTGTGTTTGTTGTGTCTGTTGTATTTGTTGTGTTTGTTGCGTTTTTTGTGTTTGTTGCGTTTGTTGCGTTTGTTGTGTACACGTCAAGATCATATTTTAGTTCCATAAACTTCATTTCTAGCTGGAAAACTATGACCTTCTACCGACGTCTTTTCCTGGTTCCTGAACGCAGCAGCAGATTGAACGAAACGACAGAAACACAAACACAATAAACAGCGGCTCAGAGAACTTTGAAAGTCGACAGTCAAAGATTTAGTTACAAACTCACTAATGGGCTTGAAGACGTAAAAAAATCACCAAAATGACTCATTAACCAGAGCCAGGAACTGTAAAAACAGAAAGATTTTCAGCTTTCCTACGGTCCTTGAACTACTCGTGTGAAGCTCTGTCAGAAACCAAATCTAAGCTTATAATCGTGATATTTATTTTAAAAAATCCCCAAAAATAAAATATTTGGCCTAGCTGGAATCTGTAAAAATATAAAATTCTGTGGTGCCTGAGGAAACCATGAAGCTGTTAATGACTCAGCTCAGACCAACAGTGACATCACAAAAATTCAAACATTTTTATGTTAGAATAAAATATTTTATATTCGTCCTATATGGCCAGCTGTTGGGTGATTATATATACACATACATATATATCTATCTATCTATATACACACTTGATTTGTGGTAAAATAGGCTTTCATCATATAAAGTAAAAAAGGGGCTTTTGTAATAATAACAATAAACAAAAAGTCTTTTAAAAATTATTTATCATTATTATTTTTTCTATTATTACTATTATCATTTTATGCAAACGAAAGTCTTTTTAACTTTATTTTTAACTTTATATGATGAAAGTCTATTTTATCACTGGAGCAATTCAACAAAACAAGTTTTTTATATATATATATATATATATATATATATATATGTATGTATACTGCATATAAATATATGCAGTATATGACATCATATAAATGTTTTCATGTTTTAAGAAATTTGATTTTAATATATTTTGTTCAAAGAAACTCCTTTTTTTACGTTGCTTTCAAGTAATCACTCATATTACTTAAATGTCCTTAATTTTAATCAACTTTTCTCTATTTTACTCTCCACTTTATCATTTTTCTTATCTGTTTGTTTATTGCTGTTTTAATAAATCAGTTTCCTGTAACTTTATCTACCAGTGCTGTTTTTTATTGATTTAATCTCATTCTGCTGGATATTATCTTCTATCTTTCTTCTGTTTCTTCTGTTTCTGAAATCCTCCTCAGGCCTTTTTTTGGGTCAAAAATATCTGCAGAACTCACTGAAGATGTGATCCAGATGGAAACGTGATTAATCTGATCTCAGAACAGTTTCAGTTAACTGGTGATGTTTCTGTGTGGATCCTGGTGCAGCTTTAAATCTCTGGTTTTATGATCAGACTGAGACACCAGACGGCCGTTATCTGCTCTGAACGCCTCCAACAATCAGCTTCTATCAGCTGCATGTTTAACCAGCAGTTAAACGCAATAAACTGATTCTAATACAGAATCTAAAGAACCTGTTGCTTTAAAACTGATTCCAACAGAGAATCTAAACCTTCTGTTGATCAGCTGGAAACGAAACGCTGCTGGTTTCTGTTTTTCTCCTCCAACAGTTTCAGTATTTCGGCTGCAGATGTGTTAATTATCTGCTGGTTTTTATTTCTGCTCTGAGGCCTTTTTATCCTCGATGAAAATGACGACGAGCAGAACAAAGATGCTGCTGAGGATCCGAACAGAAGAAGATTCAGTTTGATTCATCGCTGACATAAGAAAAACAACCTGAAGACGTTCAGAGCTGCAGAGGAAGAAAGTCGACTGAAATTTTAGGGGGTGAATAGAATAGAATAGAATAGATTTCAGTTGCTACAGCAGAAAGACTAAAGTTCCCACTGCCATAAATATAGGTAAATACGCAAAATATGCAGTAAGTAAAAATAAACAATAAGAAAAAAATATAAAATATGAATTGCACAACAAGAAAAATGTAAAACACACAATAATAAAACCCAGCTGTGCCTTGAATCCCTCCATATTTACTGCTTGGTTTCTATAATATCCGTCTGCTGGTTCCAAAGATCAGCGTCAGCATGTTAGCGTCTCTCAACGACACGCTAACATGCTGACGCTACAAACAAGCTAGCATGCTAACACCTGCTATCAGAGGATTTAAACACAGATGTCAATTACAGTTTTTAAAGCTCAGACAGTTCAGCTTCAGCAGACCTACAATTAGTTTTCTAACGTTCTGATTTATGGTTCTGCAGTGGGAACAGACTGTCTGGAGGTGAAAACAAAACAAAACAAAACAAACTCAGTAAAACTGAAACTAATTTGTCTTTTGTTACCAGTTAATTTAGAATTGATGGACCAGTAGGACAACAGTTAGAACTTCACTATCACTTCACTATCAGTAATATTTACTGTTAAGATTAGCAGCAATAACAACGAATTCAAGCTAATATAGCATAAGGTTATTAACTCAACATAAAGTCAGCTAGCTACCTATTTCACTGATGCTTCACTAAGCTCATATAGCATCAATTTACTAGTGTTATAAAAAGTCAACTAGTTAGCTAGGAAGCTAGTGCTACAGCAAGTTAATATAGTGTTATTATAGTGTTATTAGTTTAACAAAGTCAGCTACTTAGCTAGGAAGCTGATGCTACAGCAAGCTAATACAGCTAATGTTATTAGTTTAGCATAAAGTTAGCTGCTGTGTGTTGTCTTCATCATTTCTGAAACCTCGGCAAACTTCATCTACTAAGCTAGGGTTAGTTAATGCTACAGCAAGCTAACATAGCATAATGTGAGTGTAATATAATGTCAGTTAGGTAGCTAGTGCTATGGCCAACTAATATAGCATAATGTCATTAGCTTAACATAAAGTTAGCAAGTTAGCTGTTGTGTGTTGCCTCAATCATTTCTGAAAATGTCAGCAAATGTCAGATACTTAGCTAGGTAGCTAATGCTGTAGCAAGCTAACATAGCATAATGTTATTAGTTTAGCATAAAGTCAGCTAGTTAGCCTTTAATACAAACAATAATAAATGTTTGCTGCTGTTTACCAATTATATTATTGTATTAGATGATGGTATATAATTTATCACAAATCTAATGTTACTACTCTTGCACACACATATTTCAGAGAAATATTTTATTTTTGGTCACATTAATAGATAACTCCACTAAAAAAGTTTATACATGTATATTCTTTTAAAAACAAACAAAAAAACCTGAGACCTGTTTTGTTCTGTTATAAATTCATAACACAGTCAAAAAGTTCCAAAAACTTAATGTGATATTAAAATAGTCTTCTTTATACTGATTTTAATTCAACCATCTGCCTTTAAAATACAGATTTAAACTAACATTTACTCCAGCTGCACCAGACGTTAAATTCTATGTTATTTATTAATCACACAGTAAAATCCTACCAGAGGTGTTTGTAATGAACAACTACAGAAACCAGTTTACTGAACCACAAACAGAATGAAACCGATACTGCTCTGTTGTCAGAACAAACCGTCTAAAACTCTGAGCTTTAAATCTGCTTGTTTTGACGTCTGTTAGTTCTTAGATCTGAATCAGAGGATAAAACTCTGAGCTGCTCCTTTATTTACTCATTTACAGTCACAGCTCAGGACTTTTTAACCGCTTGGCTACATGTAGATCCTGTTTAACAGCTGGGAAATATAAAAATATACCTATTGAGGCCTTTAAATAAAGGTCAAGGGGATTAAAACTGCTTTACTAATAATTACCTTGAGATTTCAGTGACAATACAACCTGATAACACTTCAAAACAGCTGCAATGTTGGAAATATGAGCAAATAAATGCAGTTTAATGGTTAAAACAGTGACTTAATGGGTCAAAGTGAATTAAACACTCAGAGACCGAACAGTCAAAATACAAACATATTCTTCAACCAGCAGATGTTTAAGAAGCAGTTTTAACCCTTTTAAGAGGTCTTGAAGCTAATTCAGCATATTCTAATAAGATCAGCTAGTTGGCTACCTTGCTGTAGTAGTAGAGGATAGCTTAACATAAAGTCAGCTAGGTGGCTAGTGCTAATGCCAGCTAATTAAGCATAATGTTGCCAGTTACACATAAAGTCAGCTAGTTAGCCAGATATCTAATGCTACAGTAAGCTAACATAGCAGAATGTTATGTTAACATAAAGTCAGCTAGTTAGTTAGTGATACCATCTGCTAGCATAGCAGAATGTTATTAAGTTAGCATAAAGTTAGCTAATTAGCTAGGTAGTTTGTGCGACAGCAAGTATATATAGCATACTTATTAGTTCAAGATAAAGTCAGATGGTTAGCTAAAGCTACACCCAGCCATTACAGCGGAGTGTTATTAGTTTAACATGAAGTCAGCTAATTAGCTAGGTAGTTAGTGCTACGGCAAGCTAGTATAGCACGCTGTTATTAGTTGAACATAAAGTCAGCCGGTTAGTTAGGTAACTAGTGCTACAGCGAGCTAACATAGCATAA
Source organism: Amphiprion ocellaris (assembly GCF_022539595.1). Classification (NCBI taxonomy): domain Eukaryota; kingdom Metazoa; phylum Chordata; class Actinopteri; family Pomacentridae; genus Amphiprion; species Amphiprion ocellaris. The sequence continues at coordinate 39,892,339 of NC_072768.1, forward strand.
TATTATTAGTTTAACATACGGTCAGCTAGTTAGCTAGGTAGCTAGTGCCACAGCAAGCTAATGTAGCATGCTGTTGTTAGTTTAAGATAAACTCAGCTCGTTAGCCAGAGCTACAGTAAGCCAGTTTATCAGAATGTAATTAGTTTAACATAAATTCAGCTAGTTTGCTAGATGGTTAGTGCTATACTAAGCTAACATAGCATAATGTTATTAGTGTCATGTAAAGTTGGCTGGTTAGCAATGTAGCTAGTGCTACAGT
>NC_072768.1:39897597-39937597 GCF_022539595.1 Amphiprion ocellaris
GTTTCCAAATATTCTTATAGTTTCATTTATTTCACCTAAATCGAACTTTTCTAACAAACTACTTGTAGTTTCAAAAGTTTATTTGAACCAAACAGTATTTTCTAATAAAGCAGTTGTGGTTTTAAAGGTTTATTTCATCCAAACTGTACGTAGTTTCTTTATTATTTTCCCATGAAACAGTTTCTGTTTAAAGTAAACCAGGAACCGTCGTTATTTTACCGCAGAGATTTTTAAAGAATAAATGAGGTCCTGAAGCTGCAGTTTGTTCTAAATATGTGGAAAACAGGAAGATAAATCATCTGGAGGAGATAAAAAGAAAGTTTCACAGTTTAAACAAAGTGTATTTATAATCTTAAAGTGGTGTTTGTGCTTCTCAGACCCGCATGACGCTCATCTGACTCTGATTTATCTGCAAATAGAAAAGCAGCGTGACTCCAGTTTACCGACAGAAAAAAGGATGAAATGTTTCCTGATCGGAGCTTAAAGACACGAATAAAGAGATTTAGGAAGAATTAAAGTTTAAATCTAACTGAGGAGATCCGGTTTAAAGTCTTTAACAAATTATATTTTACAAAAAAACGAAGCCTTGACTTCAATAAAATCTCATTTTTCTGATTCTCTCAGCGTCAGAACAGAAGAAAAAACTCAACAGTTCCTTCAAACATTGACCTGCTTCAGACCAAACATCATTTAAACATGTTTAATTTTATTCATTTTGATCCTGTCAGATTTAATTGCATGTCAAAATTTTGCATTTTAAATTTATTTTATCTAATTTATATTCTATTTTTTTTACATTATTTTTTACTGTATTATATTTTATGTTGTGAAATTAGATTAAATATTATTTTTTAGTCTCTCAAATAAATTTATTAATTTTGTAGTATAGTTTTAAAATTATTTTTACAGTACATTTTTTTTACTTTATTGAATTAATATTTTTATTTTGTTAATTTTGATTTCATTTTGTTTAACATTTTAGACTCTCAAAATTGTTTTTTATTAATTTTGTTGTCTATTTTTTAAATGACTACAGTTTTGTAAGATTTATTTTATTATTGAATTAATATTCTTTATTTTATTAAATTTGATTAAATGTTATACATTTGTTTTATTTTCAACCTCTCAAATCAATATGTATCTAATTTTGCAGTCTTTTTTTATTTTACTTTATTTTATTTTATGTTGTTAAATTTTATTTAATTTTATTTCATGTAAAGTTTTAGTCTCTAAAATCAGTTTTATCCAATTTTGTCATTTAGTTTTTTATTGTTTTGATATATTTTATTTAGTTAAATTTTATTATTTAATTAACATTATTTTTCTGTTGTTAATTTTGACTTAATTTTTTAAACTTCATTTTATTTTAACATTTTCTCAGATCAGTTTTTTTTATCTAAATCTGTAGTCTATTTTTTTTATTTTATTTTATTCTATTTATGTTGTTAAATTTTTATCTAATTTTATTTTCTGTAAAGTTTTAGTCTCTAAAATCAGTTTTATCTAATTTTGTTTTCTAGTTTTTATTGTTTTACTGTATTTTTATGTTTTGTTTTCCCTTTCATCTAGTTTTTATATGCAGTTTTCATTCATTTATTTTCATATTTTGCCTTTTTTTAAATAGTTTTTTTATTCTTTTTTTAAATGCCTTATTTTGCTCTGTGTAAAGTTCACTGTCACAAAATAAATCTCTAGTTTGACTCATTTTATTCTATAAAACCTTTTCTAAGCTGCTGCTGCTTGAATCCTTTAAGATGTTTTAGAAAAGATTGAATTCCTGCAGAGATCAGAGCAGCAGAATTTTACATTTTAATAATTTTATAGCTGCTGTTGATCTGCAAACTGCTTATTTTTGAAGAGATAAATCCAAGTTGTTGAAATGTTGCAGAGAGAAGTCGGTAAAAAGTAGCTTCAAGAGCTGAAATGTAAACTCAGATTAACTTCAAACACGTTGAACCACCAGTTTAGTTAAACTCCTTCAGCTAACGAGGATTTAAAGTCCAGAAAAGTTCTAATCTGCAGCCTGAGTTTCTCTTCCTGCCTGCAGAGCTGAATGGAAACTCTTATCTGATGGAAGAAAAGTTTTTTCTGCAGACGAGATAATTAGCTTCAATGATCGTCTGAGAGTTCAGAAAAAACGGATTTTAATCCTCCGTCGTCAGTTCAACCAATTTAACGACAGACGGAGGAAATAAAAACTGAAATCAGAACAGAAAGTCAACAGATTCAATAAAAGACGGTTTGAAAAAACCTCAGAAACTCTGCAGAGAATCCTGATAAACAAACCAGCAGAGTTTCTGTTGTCGAAACAAACAGAAAATCCGCTTCACATATTTACAGATAATTACTGTTTAAATTTCATAGTAACGCCTTGAAACATCGCTGGTTTTTAAAATTATTCCTGTTTGCCAACAAACTCTGATGCAGTTTGCTGCTTATTAAAGGAAACAATCATTTTGTTTTTACAGTTACAAAATATGATTCAGTTTAAAACACAAAACAACAGAATTCACAAAATGTGTCGATAAAGTTCAACTGCAGAAAAAAAGAAGAATTAAAACAATTAGAAATGAGAATATTTTAGCTTTTACTCATTAAACAAATATTTTATGAACTTTTCTTAAAATCTTGCAGTTATTTAACAACTTATAGAACATTGTTACCATTTCTATTTATAAATAAGAGCAAAATAAATTAATCTTTCATGAAAATATCCCAGAAAATGTAACACAAATTAAATATTACAGCAATAAAGTCAGAATAAATCTTAAAGTCGCGTTATTTAAAAATAAAAATAAATCACCAAAATGACTGCATTTATCAGAGCCATGAACTGCAAAAACAGAAAAAAACATCAGATTTTCTATATTCTGACAGTAATTGAACTGATCATGCGTGATTTGTAGTTTTATTTAGAAAATTAAACATAGCTAAACATTAAATGATGATATTTCATGAAAAATGCTTTATTCTTTATGTCTCTTTCTCTTCATACTTTTTAAATCACTAAAAATAATCTGTCTGCTTTAACCAAATTCTGTCAAAAATAAAAAAAAAAATTTTCACTGCCCACTGCAGCCGACAAGCTACTGGTCACTGAGTTGCATCCAACAAGCATTTTGCACAAAATCTGGATTTCTTGGGTTGAACTGCAGGCAGTGTTGACACAAAACAGATAGGAAACGATAATGCAAATAAAAAATTGTATATATGAAAAAATCTAATTAAAAAATTCCTCAAAGTAAACACAAGATTCTTTAAAAATACTTAAATAACAATAAAAAATTCTTCCCTCCCCGATGCAGAGGACAAGCTACTGGTCACTGAGCTGCAACCAATGAGCATTTTGCAAAAAATCTGGAACTTTTTGGTTGAACTGCAGGCTGTGTTCAGACAGAACAGATGGGAGACGATAATGCAAACTAAATAAAAATGAAAGCAACAACTTTTTAAAAAGTACAATAAAAATGGCCCAAAATAAACACAGGATTCTGCAAAAAATCAGTTTAAGTAAAGAAATAAAAATTCTCATTGGCAAAACGTACAACCCACAGTAACGTGATAAAAATTCAGTGAATACGTCCTTTATTCTGTTAAGCTGAGTTATTTTGTTCCTCGCGTCACAACATGAAATAATCATCAATACGAAGTGCAAAAAGAGAAAAAATTACAGGTAAATATGAGATATTTTTCAGTAAAATATAAGTGCATGTTCCATCGAATCAGCTCAAAATCATGAGCTCTAAAAAGCATTAAAAAATCAGATTTTAGGCAAAACTTTTAAAAATAGTAATCTTTTCATTTTGCATAAAGTTGATGCATTTCTCTACAGCAGAGCAAATATTAAAGCAATTTATGTACAGACTCTTGAGTTTTTACAGAAAAGCTAAAGTAAAAACAGTAAAAGTTACCATAAAAATACTAAAAATTACCATGAAAATACTAAAAGTTACCATAAAAATACTAGTTACAGTAAAAACTGTAAAAGACGCAGTAACAACAGTAACAGTAAACCATTTACAGTTTCAATAGTTCTTCAAGGAACATTTAGAGTTTAAATAGTTCTAAGAGGAACATTTGATGTTTAAATAGTTCTTAGAGAAACATTTAGTTTAAATAGTTCTTAGAGGAACATTTAAAGTTTAAATAGTTCTTAGAGGAACCTTCAGTTTAAATAGTTCTTAGAGAAACATTTAGTTTAAATAGTTCTTAGAGGAACATTTAAAGTTTAAATAGTTCTTAGAGGAACCTTCAGTTTAAATAGTTCTTAGAGAAACATTTAGTTTAAATAGTTCTTAGAGGAACCTTCAGTTTAAACAGTTCTTAGAGAAACATTTAGTTTAAATAGTTCTTAGAGAAACATTTAGTTTAAATAGTTCTTAGAGGAACATTTAGTTTAAATAGTTCTTAGAAGAACTTTTAGAGTTTAAATAGTTCTTAGAGGAACCTGCAGCAGCAGAGCACCTGTTGAAGTAGTAGTTGTACTTGTTCTTGTGGTAGTTGTTGTACTTGTGATTGTAGTTGCAGTACTTGTTGTTGTAGCAGTTGTCGACTGTACTTGTTGTACATGTTGTCGTCCTTGTTATTATAGTTGTAGCTGCTGTTACAGTCGTTGTTGTAGTAGTTCTACTAGCCGTGGTAGTTGTCCTTGTTGTTGTAGTAGTTGGCGTTGTAGCTATAGTAGTTGTTGCAGTAGTTGTGGAACTTGCTGTAGTAGTTGTTGTGTAGTAGTTGTTGTAGTATTTGCTGTACTTGTTAGAGTTGTTGTTATATTTGTAGCGGTTGTTGCAGTTGTAGTAGCTGCTATAGTTGTTGTAGTTATTGTACTTGTTGTAGTTTTTGCTGTACTTGTTACTGTAGTTGTACTTGGAGCAGTGACTTCCCTGTAAACATACAGTCAGACATGAACACAAATAGTTTCACTGCAAAACTCAGATTCTGCTTTTCTTTAAAAACATTTATTTGTGGTTGTTGAATCCAGCAGAGACTTTATGAGATCAGGAAGCTTCTGGAGTCTCTAAACCTGAATCTGAAACAATCATAGAGCAGCAGGAGATCACAGCTGGTTGTTAAACTACAGAAATACCTGGAAATAAAAGGCAAAGCCACTAAAAAGCTGCTAAAGTCTGACTGAGAACAAAGACAGAAAGAGTTTCCACCCTGAGAGGAGTTTCAGCAGCAACTGAAGCCGTGAAAAGTCAGAGATTATCATAAAATATATCACAGATCATGATGCAGACAAAGAAGAGACGCATTCGATGAAGAGCTGCAGATCGTATTAAAAAAACACTGCTTAGAGTACAAAAACATCTTTAACAACACTGCAAAAACTACAAAAACACTGCAAAACCTACAAAAACACTGCAAAGCTACAAAAACTGCAAAAACTACAAAACACTGCAAAAACTACAAAACACTGCAAAACCTACAAAAACACTGCAAAGCTACAAAAACTGCAATAACTACAAAACACTGCAAAAACTACAAAACACTGCAAAAACTACAAAAACACGGCAAAGCTACAAAAACTACAAAAACACTGCAAAGCTACAAAAACTGCAAAAACTACAAAACACTGCAAAAACTACAAAACACTGCAAAAACTACAAAACACTGCAAAACCTACAAAACACTGCAAAAACTACAAAAACACTGCAAAAACTACAAAACACTGCAAAAACTACAAAAACACTGCAAAACCTACAAAAACGCTGCAAAGCTACAAAAACACTGCAAAAACCACAAAACTGCAAAAACTACAAAAACTGCAAAAACTACAAAAACACTGCAAAGCTACAAAAATGACAAAAGCCATCTGTTAAAAAAATGCAAAAACTACAACAAAAATCTTTAAAAACACTGCAAAAACTACAAAAACCATCTTTAACACTGCAAAACTACAAAAACACTGCAAAACTACAAAAAACATCTTTAAAAACACTGCAAAAACTACAAAAACCATCTTTAACAACACTGCAAAAACTACAAAAACGACGAAAACCATCTGTTAAAAAAAATGCAAAATCTACAACAAAAATCTTTAAAAACACTGCAAAAACTACAAAAAACATCTGTAACCACACTGCAAAAACTACAAAAACACTGCAAAACTACAAAAAACATCTTTAAAAACACTGCAAAAACTTCAACAACGTTGCAAAAAGTACAAAAACCATCTTTAAAAACACTGCAAAACTACAAAAACCTTTCAAAAACTACAAAAAACTGCAAAAATTACAAAAACACTGCAAAAAGTATGTATATTTTGTAATTTTGTGCTTTATTCTTGTCACTTAGGGTCTCCTTTTGTGTCACTTTTGTTGGTTTGTGTTGTGTTTTTGTTGTTTTGATTCCTTTTGTTTTGTTTTGTGTCTCATTCTTGTCACTTAGTGTCTCCTTTTGTGTCGCTTTTGGTGGTTTGTGTTGCTTGTCTCTTTTTTTGTCATTCTGTGTCTCATTTGTCTCTTTTTCTGTCTTGTTTTTGTTGTTTTATGTTTCAATTATGTCAGTTTGTGTCCAATTTCAGTAATTTTGTGCCTCATTTGTGTCGTTTTGTGTCTCATGTATGTTGTTATTGTCATGTTTTGCCTCCTTTTATATGTTTTGTGGAAATTTTCAGGACCTTATAGATAAAAATCTCTGAACATCAGACAGATCTATGAAGGTGAAAATCTGATTCTAAACCTCCCAGACGACAGAAAACAATAAAATCCTGACGTAACCTCGTCCTGATCCTTCGACTAAATCAGATGCTTCACCAACAGTTATCAGCTGAGAATAATTCTCTAATCTGATAACACAATCCTTGTGATTCGCGTCTTAACAGCAGCAGCAGGAGATGAAGAACACAGTTTGTCTCCAGGAAACAACACCACAACCACAGCAGCACAAAGACACACAACATTATGTCAGAAACACAAACTGTCCTTTAACAGAAGAAGCTGGAAGCTCACATTTCTGAGCCACAACTGTCTGTAGAAGTCAGTGGGAGCCTCCATATGTTGTTGTGTCTCGTTTTAGACATTTCGTATCTCGTTTGTCGCTTTATGTCTTTTTGTAATTTTGAGTCTCATTTGTGTCATTTTGTGCCTTTTTTTGTAATTTTGAGTCTTGTTTATGTGGCTTTATCTTATTTTTCTTGCCATTTTGTGACTCGAACGTTGGTATCCATTAACCTACACAGAAGTCTTTGTCATGGTGTCCATTGCTAGCTAATTCCTGGTTTGTGTCTTGATTGTGACATTTTGTGTCTCCTTTTTGTCATATTGTCTCTCATTTATGCTGTTTTGTGTCTCATTTGTTCTGTCTTGTTTCATTTTTCCATTTCGTATCTCAAACACTGGTATCTACTAAACTACACAGAAGTCATTGTCATGGTGCCCATTGCTAGCTAAACCTCTGGTTTGTGTGTTGTTTATGTTGTGTCTCACTTGTGTGGTTTTTGTCTCAGTTGCGTGTCATTTGTGTTGCTTTGAGTATCCTTTTAGTCATTTTGTGTCTCATCTAAGTTGTTCTGTCAATTTTTTTCCCAATTTGTGTCTTGAACAGTGGCATCCATTAACGTCTACAGAAGTCTTTGTCATGGTGCCCCTTGCTAGCTAAACGTCTGCTTTGTGTGTTGTTTCTGTTAATTTGTGTCTCACTTGTGTGTTGTCTGTGTCACTTTGAATCCCCCTTTAGTCATTTTGTGTCTCATTTAGGTTGTTTTATCTAGTTTTTGCCTTTTTTGTGTCTTGTTCTTGTCATTTTGTGTTTAGTTTTGGTGGTCTTGTGTCTCATTTGTGACATTTCGGGTCATTTCTATCATTTTGCGTCCCCTTTGTGTCAGTTTGCATCTCATTTTCACAGTTTTGTGTCCTGTTTTTGGCATTTTGTGATATTTCTATCTCTCGCTCTTGTGGGTTTGTGTCTCATTCTTGTCATTTTGTGGCATATTTTGTGCTTTGTTTGCGTAATTTTGTATCTTTTTTTGTCTTGTCTGCCATTTTTGTCTTGTTTTAGTCTCATTTTTGGAGTTTTGTGGACATTTTAGGACCTCAAAAATAAAAATTGCGACAGATCTGTGAAATAGCTGATTTCTTTCTGTAAAAATCCAATTCGAACCCTCCCAGACGACAAAAACCAGCTGAAACGCTTCCTGATCCTCTGACTCAATCGCCGGCAGCAATCAGCCGGTAATAATTCCTTTAACCTGACTTTCTTAACAACAGAACAACAGCTCGACTCCTTAGCTGAGGGAAATCACAGCAGAACACAGTTGGTTTCCAGGAAACAACACAACCAGAGCAGCACAAAGACGCACAACAGTATCTCAGAAACACAAAGTGTCCTCCGAGGCGTCACTTTGAAGCAGTAAAACTCACCTTTCTGAGCCATGAGAAGTGTCTGTACAAGTCAATGGGAGCCTCCATGCTGGCTGCCCATCGCTGCCCGGCCTCTCCTCCACTCTCTGTCCAGCTTTGTGTGTCTGTTTGTGTTGTTGGCTGCAGCATGTGAGTCCTGTCATGAGTGTTGCTCACAGCTGTGGAGGTTTTTACGACCTCCCCCTCCTCCAACACTCTCCTCTGCTTCTTTCCTTCTTTCAGTTTCCAGTCTTTCCCGACTTTCTGTCCTCTTTATTTCACTTCTAGCTCCAGCTCCGGTGTTCTGTTCTGTTCTTCCTTCTGTTCTTCTTCTTTCATTCCTTCTCTGTCTTCGAGTCTTTCCGTCCGTCTGACAGAACAAATGGCTGAGCCCAGAGGAGGAGGAGGGGAGTCTCTGGGAGGGTTCGTCCTCCTCCTTCTTCTTCTTCTTCTGTCATCTGTTTGTGTCTCAGATTCCTCTCAGTCAGTTTCTGATGTCAGACTCTGAACAAAGCAGCGACACAAACCAGCCAACTGCGCTACAACATCAGGTTTTTGTGTTTTCTTTGAATCAAGTTACAGTCACAGTGCTGGGGGGCTCCACAACAGCACACAGATATTTGAAAAGTACTGCAATACCCTGACGTTAAACTACTCAGTAGTTTTTCTGCACTGATCCAAGTTGTTTAATCTTCACTATCTGCAGATACAGAGTCCTAATCTGCTGCTCTGTTCTAGATAATACACACTTTAAGTCCTGTTTACAGTTATGGCAAAAAAAGACACAAAATGTCACAAATGAGACACAAAAGTTGAGCTGGCAAAGGGCCACAATGACAAAGATTTCCATGGAAGTTAATGGATACCAGGCAGAGCACACAAGACAGAAAATGCCACCAACAAGACAAAAAAAATGACAGAAATAAGACACCAAATGATAAAAAGGAGGCACACAACTGCTAAAATTCATATAAAACAACACAAAAGTTGAGGTAGCAAAGGGTCACCATGACAAAGACTTCTGTTACGCTTCATTACAAACTGGGTTTAGCTCGGATTGTGTTCGATTCCATATTTGTGTAGTCATCTCCTCGTGTCCTCAAACCAAACAAAGTCAGTCATTAACTTGAGTTTCGTGGATTCGAGCTTTATGCTTTTGAAAATGAAACAATCAAGTTTGTAGTTTCTGGAAAGAGTCTTCGTCACTTTAAATTCCCCATCTGGCAATGGCCACGAGGGACAAAATCCAAAGTACACATGAAAAATAAAGACATAGAAAACAGCAGCTTCGATTCCAACAGATTTCTGAAGTCATACATTCAGTCCTGGGTGTGTTCGTTCTGCAGCCAAATAACAGAGAATTACATCACTTTGTCCACGACTGAAAACCTTTCAACCCTCTAAACTCCAAGCAGCAGTTTCTGGGTGTTTTGTTGCTCCGATGACATTTTTCCTCACTGTGTTCTCAGATATAAAGTCCTGCACCTCCATTGAAACAGTTCAGCCGATGTTTGTGTTTTATTTGCATTGTTTTGTGTCTTCTTTTTGTACTTTTCTGTCTTCTTTTTGTCATTTTGTGACTCCTTTTGTTGTCTTTGTGTCATTTTGTTAATTTTTTCTTTATCAGTTTGTGCCGTTTGTTAACTGTTAATGACTCAAAATTGACTAGAATATCGTGTTATTGTCCAAAATGTCTTCAAACATGTCTAATATGGCTCGAAATTCTCCCAAATGACTCAAAATTAGTCAAGCAATAACTCAGAAATGTCCAAAATCAGGGAAGAAATTATTTAAAATGATCTGAAACTTGTCAAAATGGGTCAAATTACCCATTGTACATAATTATTGACCAATAAAAATGGAGAAGAAGTGGAAGAATTCAATCCAAGCTAGTATTGTGTCACCATGGAGTTCCTGTAAGTGTATATCTATGGATGGATCCATATTTCTTCTAAGACCTTGGTCGACATGTCATCAAAAATCCTTGAGTCTTATCCAAAATTGTTTGAAATTTGTTCAAAATTATTAAAAACTTGTTGAAAAGGACTCAACATTTTTTCAACAAGAAAAAATGGCCTAAAATAACTCATAATTCTCCAAAAATGACAGAAAATTCTCCAAAAATAGTCCAGAAGCAACATAACATTGCATGAAATCACTCAAAATTGTCCAAGATGACAGCAACAATAATTATTTGCCTTTGAAATTGGGAAAACGCTCAACGTTTCCAGTCCAGGCTGGGACAGCGTCTCCATAAAGTTCCTGTAAGTGTCTATCTATGGATGGATCCATAGTTCTACTAAAATTCAGTCTTTGGTCCACATTTCTCCAACTGTTGAGGCTCTAACATCAGTAGAATCTGATATTTGGAAAGTTGGACCAGACAAGGTTCCAGTTTTAGATATTTAGACTTAAAAACTGTCCAAAATGACTCAAAATTGTCCAAAAATTATTATAAAAACATGCAGTATTAGTTAGAAAATGACTTAAGATAATTGTAAATTGATTCAAAAATGTCCAAAATCGACTTAAAATTGTCCAAAATTACTCAAAATTAGCACCAAAAACAAACATTTTCTTGACTACATCTGGGGAAACTTTCCCGCAGAAACCTTCATCTCCATCAGAAACATGGACTGTCTGCAGACAAACATCTCGGTGAGCAGCAAAGAGCAGCAGAGCATCTCGGAGCTTCCTGTTTACATGAGAAGCCTTCAGGCTGCAGGATAATTGCAGCGTCTTTGTAGCTGCAGGTCAGCGGGGAGGTTGGAGGGAAGGTGGACAGGATGAGATGCTTGATAATGTGCCAGCAGCCTTTTGTTCTTCTGCCGTTAAAATCTGCAGCCACAAGAAGAAGAGTTTTCCTCTGCAGAAACACAACTATCCCTCAGGAAAATGCAACTGAGGTCTGTCCATTATCCAGACTGAAATCTCTGGAAGGAAACGTTGAAACTCTTTGTTTTCAAACCTCCGAATCCACCAAAGAAACACTGACATGATCTGAACCACAGTTGATCTGTCGTAGCCACAAACTTTCCTTAACCTTATTCTGCGCAAAAGGACTGTCAGTTCTGCAACACAAATTAAATTACTAACAAAACAGAACCTTTCATAGCAAAAGTTTGGGGTTGGTTAACAGCAAACCAGAGCTGCAGCCACTGAGAGTCGACTCCAAACTAACTAGCACCAGATCAAACTGATAAAACAGCAGTAAAAAATGCCAAATGACACAAAAAAAATGCAAAAATACTCAGAGAAAAGATCAGAAAGAGATGTAAAATGTGCAAAAGAACAATACCAGTGGAAAGAAACGATCAAAAGAAGACATAAATCAACCAAAAAGACAAAATCAAATACTAAGAAGTATAAAATGAGACAAATAACTACAAATCTGCACAAAAATGTACAAAAAACAAGAGCCGGTGGAAAGAAAAACGACCAAAAGAAGACACAAATCAACCACAATGGAAAAATCAAAACCAAAAGAGATGCAGATTCAATAGAAACAGACACAAAACCACCTTAAAGGGTCACTGCCAGATGCTACATGTCTGCAAAGAGACACAAAACAACCACAAAGAGACTCACAACTGACTAGGAGAGATTCAAAGTCAACACAAACAGCTGCAAAACCAACTTAAGAGAAAGAAAACAGCACAAACACACAACAAATTATTCAAAACACAAACTAGAAGATGCAAAATGGCAACAAAGAAAAAGAGATAATAACTGACTGAAATATTTGCAAAACACAAATGGTTGCAAACTGAGACAAAAACAGCCACAAAGAGACACAAACTGAGCTGAAATCAAACTAACTGACGTTTGCGTTTCTGTGTTTTGGTCATAAAGTCAAGTTTCAACACAACAAGCTGTTTATATATCTATGGATGGATCCATATTTCTACTAAAATACAGTCTGTGGTCCACATTTCTCCAACTGTTGAGGCTCTAACATCAGTAGAATCTGATGTGTGGAAAGTTTGACCAGACAAGGTTCCAGTTTTTACATATTTAGACATGGAATCTGTTCAAAATGACTCAAAATTGTCCAAAAACTCTAACTTTGTGCAAAATCTGTCAAATTTGATTTAAAAAAAAAAAATGACTCAAAAAGATTCAACATTACTTAAAAGTTGTATAAAATGACTCAAGTTTGTCCAAAATGACTTACTATTGACCCAAAATACATAAAGATTGTCCCTTACCGCTCAAATAGGTCCAAAATTATTTAAATTTGCATTTCTAAAATGACTCAATTGCCTAAAATGACAGTAATGAATGATTACTGGTCCTTGAAAATGGAAAAAAAGTTTAAAACCTTCAATCCAGGCTGGTCTAGTGTCTCCATAAAGTTCCTGTAAGTGTTTATCTATGGATGGATCCATATTTCTACTAAAATCCAGTCTTTGGTCCACATTTCACCAACTGTTGAGGCTCTAACATCAGTAGAATCTGATGTTTGGCAAATACAGCAAGATGAGGTTCCCAAAATGTCTCATTGTCTTAAATGATCTGAAATGGGTCAAGTTCCCCCAAAATGATCAAAAAAATGTCCAAAAAAGCTTGTGCATCAGCAGCTCAACAACAAACATCTGGATCATCTAAAGGTTCTTCAATAATTCTGGTTCTGGTTCAGCTCTGATCTCATCATTACAGTAGAAAACAAACCAGTGATTAATATGCTGCTGATTCTAGCTTTAAATGTTGATTCATAATGAATTTATTAACATGTATGAAACACAACAAGGTGTTTGTGTGTATGGGGATAAAACCAGAAAGATTATTTCATCTAAAGTAATTCACCTTTTTGATAAAAACCAAACACAGCGAGGGAATTCTAGTGATGTTGTATTAATGCAATAGTAAAAATCATCTTCCATTAAAACACTGCTGCAGAGAAACAACCTAAAGTTACATTTCAAGGAGTTCAAAGACACACATAAGAGCAGAAAAAGTGAACTGGAGGTCTGAAATTGGCTCTGAGAGGTGGAGGAAAGTACCAGTGAATGGGAGGGAAGGAACCAAAGGCAGAAACAAAGAGAGAGGAGGGAGGGCTGAGAGCAACACGTGACACATCTGCTGTCCAAACAAAGCAGGAGCTCAGAACGCTGCTAAACCACATCCAAGATCCACTTCTCAGCCCTGACGGCCTCCAGAAAGCAGCAGAAAGCGGCAGAAAGTGGCAGAAAGCAGCAGCAGAAAGTGGCAGGAAGCGGCAGGAAGCGGCAGAAAGCGGCAGGAAGCGGCAGGAAGCGGCAGAAAGCAGCAGCAGAAAGCGGCAGGAAGCGGCAGGAAGCGGCAGGAAGCAGCAGCAGAAAGCGGCAGCAGGAAGCGGCAGAAAGCGGCAGCAGAAAGCGGCAGGAAGCGGCAGCAGAAAACAACAGAAAGCAGCAGAAAACAGCAGCAGAAAACAACAGAAAGCAGCAGAAAACAGCAGCAGAAAACAGCAGAAAGCAGCAGAAAGCAGCAGCCTCTGCAGGACAAACCTGTAACCAACCTGCAGCTAGATGTTCAGATCTCTGCAGAAAGTTCACAAAACTACAAACACAGAATATACCAGAACAAACAGCAGAAATCCAGCTTCAAACTCACAAATCCTGCAGCTTGTCAGAGCAGAAACATCTCAGTCAGAGTTCAGAAATCCAACCTTCCTGCCAAAGACATAAATTAATGTCCAGAGAGCCGAGGAAATAAAGCAGAAGGAGAAATAGTGAGTTGACGTAAACAGAGTGCGAGGCCTCAGAGGAGGAGTTCAGGAAACTCATTATATACAGTCGGAACGGAGTCTCAGAGGAAACAGTAAAGTTCTAAACTACTCACAGGATCCTGCTTTTACTATTTAAACATGTCACTGCACCGTCTCATAGTTCATCCACTGCTCATTCTGCACCCAAAACTAAACATCTGTGGCTTAATCTGGAGGATTTAGACATTTCCACACCTTGACCTTCAAAAATAAACCTGAGACGACGTTTTAATGGTTCAATATCTCAGGAAATAAAACTCCAACAGCCATGAAATGTGGTCAAAACAGACAGAAGAGTTTCATCCGATCAGAGTCAGTGAATGGATCCAACAGAGGATATATTCTTAATTATAGGACCTTGAAAATGTAAAAAAAAAAAAGCAAAATGTCCAATCCAGGCTGGTCTAGTGTCTCCATAAAGTTCCTGTAAGTGTATATGGATGGATCCATATTTCTACTAAAATACAGTCTTTGGTCCACATTTCACCAAAGATTACTTGCATTTTGTTCGAAATGGTTTGAAATCTTTCTAAAATGATTTTAAAAAAATAGCTCAAATTTAGATAAAGACGGTTTAAATGACTGAAAAGTGTCAAGAAAGACTTGAAACCTGTCCTAAAATACTGAAAGGTTGCCCACAGTAAGATAAAGATGGTTTAAAATAGCTTGAAATTTGTCCCAAAACACTTAAAAGTAGTGCAAAATGAGATAAATATTGGTCTAAAAAGACAAAAAAATGTCCGAAATGATGATGAAGATGGTCCAAAATGACTGAAAACTGTCCAAAATAATGAATTCTTGCTCTTTGAAAAAGTTCCTATCAGTGTATATCTATGGATGGATCCATGTTTCTACTAAAATACACTCTTTGGTTGACATTTCACCAAAGATAAATCGTTTGAAATTTGTCCAAAATAATATAAAAATTGTTCAAAATGGCTTAAAACTTGTCAAAAATTACTTGAAACCTGTCCAATATGATTCACAATTGTCCAAAATGGCAACAATGAACAATTATTGGTTCACTATAACTAAATTTCATTGCTGTTTGACATAAAACATTGAACCTGAGTGATTGTTTGCTCTGAAAGCAGATTTAACTCCTTAGTGGTCCAGAACACAGAGTTCTACAGCAGGCTTTAGTCATTGTTTAAACCAGCTTGACTTCAATGTTCTTTTATTCAAGCCTTTAAAATAAAGAAAATGAAGGAAGCACTGAGGGAGCAGAGGAGTCAGACTGAAACTGATCTTCACACCAACATGGCAGAAGAACAGGAACTCATCTGGAGCTCAGCAGCTAAATTCCTCTGAAGCCTGAAGTCTGAACCCGTCTGACCCTGAACCTCTGCCTGAAGACATGGAGATGGATGGAGCAGGTTCTTCACCTCCACCAAGCTCCACCTTCAAAACATCATCTGGAACATCTGGACGCAGGAATTCTCCCTCATTCTTCAGCTCCAGACTCTAGTTCTCAGCTGGATTGAGGTCTGGACTCCAGAACTTCCACCTTGTTGTCTTCAAACTATCTCTGAGGATCTTCAGCTGTTTGCTTCGACTCATCATCTGGATGGAAACCTGATCTTCTCCATGTCTCACTTGTCTTCAGACGGTATCAGGTTGTTCTCCAGGATTTCATTTACCCTCTACCTTTACAAGCCTTCCAGGACCTGCTGCTGAGGAACATCATGATGCTACCACCACCATGTTTCACATCATGATGCTGCCACCACCATGTTTAACATCATGATGCTGCCACCACCGTGCTTCATATCATGATGCTGCCACCACCATGCTTCACATCATGATGCTGCCACCACCATGCTTCACATCATGATGCTGCCACCACCATGCTTCACATCATGATGCTGCCACCACCATGTTTAACATCATGATGCTTCCACCACCGTGCTTCACATCATGATGCTGCCACCACCGTGCTTCACATCATGATGCTGCCACCACCATGCTTCACATCATGATACTGCCTCCACCATGCTTCACATCATGATGCTGCCACCACCGTGCTTCACATCATGATGCTTCCACCACCGTGCTTCACATCATGATGCTGCCACCACCGTGCTTCACATCATGATGCTGCCACCACCATGCTTCACATCATGATACTGCCTCCACCATGCTTCACATCATGATGCTGCCACCACCGTGCTTCACATCATGATGCTGCCACCACCGTGCTTCACATCATGATGCTGCCACCACCATGCTTCACAGTGGGGATGGTGTGTTTGTGATGATGTTCAGTTTCTGATGGACATAAAGCTCCATCCTGGTCTCCTCAGACCAAAGAACCTTCTTCCAGGTGTCTTCAGAGTCTCCACATGTCTTCTGGTGAACTCTAGTCCAGATTTAATTGGAGCTTTTTCCAACAGAGTCTTTCTCTTTGTCTCCATAAAGCCAACAGCTGTTGGATGACCAGTCTCTAGCATCTCAGCTGCTGAAGCTGGAACTCCTTCATAGGAATCATAAAATAAGATAATCCTTTATTACTCCCCACGTCAGGGGAAATTTCCCATATTACAGCAGCAAAAATCTTTCATATGTACAGTAAGATAATAATTATAATAACAATAATATACACAATATATACAAGAATGAAGGATGAAAAATGAATAAATACAATATTACTACACTATAAATAAATGACATCAGCAAAAAGTGACTTGTGGAATAAATGGAAAAGTGCAGAAAATGCCAGCAGTGCAAGGAGTTGTTGTGCAGATTTTATGGTTTGGGGTGGTAATGATATAGTCCAGTTTATGTTAACATCAGCCAGTGATGCTGATGTTGTAAAGTCTTATAGCAGATGGAATGAAGGACCTGTGATAGCGTTCCTTCTTGCAGGGTGGATGTCTCAGTCTGCTGCTGAAGGAGCTGCTTAAAGACCCCACAGTGTCATGCAGTGGGTGAGAGGGATTGTCCATGATGGATGTGAGCTTTGCCAACATCCTCCTCTCACCCACCTCCTCTATGGAGTCATAGGAGTCTTGGTGGCCTCCCTCTCTAGTCTCTCAGTTTTTTAGGTTATTCATCACCAGCAAGGCTTATCTTGATTCTAAGACGTATAATATTATTAAGGGAACAGTGGTGGAAAAATCATATTTAATAAATAATATTTAATAAGAAATAAATAAATTCATCGACGGCATCAGGACTTCATGTGAGGAAAACGTCTTTCTAACCGTTGACCAGCTGAAGATTCAAGTCTGAGGCCTTTTTAAAGAGATTTGTAGCTGGAAGTGACGAGCGGGAACAAGAAGGCAGAGTTTTAAGGCAGAAAAAAATGAAGCGAACAGAATGTTGGTCTGGACTGAAGCTCATTTCTGCTGCATTTAACAGCAACAAACTCACAAGAAAGGAAAAGACGCAGAAAATCCAACAACGCTCTTATATAACCAGGAATATAAACCTTTTAACCGCCCAGTAAAAAGAGATGTGATGCAGAATAAATGAAGAATAAAATTAGTCATGCTTTCAAAATAAAGCTCGTAAAGTCAACTGTGAAATTTCATCACGTTACTCTGCATCTTGTTTAATAAATAGAAAAAAACAGACTATTTGTACCAATAAAAATAAGAAAAAAAACAACGATTTGTTTTCCCTTCAGTACAACTGTGAAGCCATTAATAATGATGTCAGCAAAAATTAAACAGAAAAAAAGACAGAAAATGACAGAAATGGGATGCAGACGATAAAAAAGGCACAAAATGAGAAAAACAAGTCACAATTAATAAAACAAGACAAAAAATCGAATAAATGAGACAAAAATTTTATAAATGAGACAAAAAGGCGAAATAAACAAGATACAAAACAATAAAAACCGAGGTACAAAATACCAAAATCAAGACACAAAATAAGAAAAATGAGACACAAAATGAAAAAAAGAGAAAATCAGAGAAAGATGACAAAAAAATGAGAGATGAGACAAATAATGAGATAAATTAGAGAAAATAAGAGAAAAATGTTGAAGAAATAAAAAAAATCATAAAAACTCAAAACAAAAAAAGAGTCACAATTACCAAAAACGGGACAGAAATTAGAAAAACGAGACAGAACATGAGAAAGACTTATGTAAAATGAGAAAAACAAGACAAAAAATGAGAGAAAATTTGAAAAATAAGTCACACAAGAAAAATGAGCCACAAAATGAGAAAAATGAGACACAGTGACAAAAGCAAGATGCAGAACAAGACACAAACAAAATTGATAAATGAGACAAGAATGTGAAATAAACAAGACAACAAAAACGAGGTGCCAAATACCAAACAACAAAAACGAGACACAAAATGAAAAAATAAGAGAAAATAAGAGAAAAAATTAGAAGAAATGAGACAAAATAATAAAAACAAATTCCAAACAAGAAAAATTTGATAAAATTAACAAAAATGAGACAATAAATTACAAAAATTATATAAAATGAGAAAAACAAGACAAAAATGAGAACAAATGAGAAAAACAAGACAAAATTTTAAAAATAAGAGAACAAAAGAGATGGGAAAAAATGAAGAGAAATGAGACAAAATGATAAAAAACTCAAAACAAGAAAAATGAGACACAATTAACAAACACGAGACAAAAAAAATGAGAAACAAGACAAAAAATTAGGGAAATGAGAAAAAATGAGAAAAATAACATAAAAAAGAAAAACAAGACAAACATGAGAAAAAAATGAGGGAAAAAATTGAAAAATAACATAAAATAAGGAAAATGAGACACAATTACCAAAAATAAGACAAAAATTTGAGAAATGAGACCAAAAATTTGAAAAATGACAGATAAAACCACAGAGGACAGTTCTTTCTCCTTCTTTATGTTGTTCTGTTTCCACAGAGGTTTATATTGCAGAGAAAAATGAACGACGAGACAAAAAATAAATCAAACTGCAGCTCTGAGTTCAATCTGCTGCATTTAACAGCAACAACAACTAAAGACGGCAGAAAATCCAACAAGCTGAAACACGTTTAGTCAACCAGGAATCTAGAAACCCTGATTTGGACCAAAACATGCCAAAATGCACTTTAAAAGCAGCCAGATTTTCAAAATAAAGCGCCCAGTGCCGCTCCTTACCGCTCCGCTCTGCAGCCAGTCCGCCAGAACCTGAACCGTCTCCGTCGGCAGCTGAGCTCGCAGCGTCTCTCGGTCCTCCTGGTTGGGTTGGAGCTCCAGAGCCAGCTTCAGGTCTTCAGCCAGCTGGACCACCTGCAGGGGGCCAGTGCTGATGGGGGAACCCAGGTCCAACATGCTGCTGGAGAACTCCATGGCTGCTGCTTTGGAACCTGCAGGAGAACCCAGATCACCCAGAACATGAGCAACAACGTCTAAAGACTGAAGCTGAGAGACTGAGCACTGAGTCAGACGTCCTCCCAAACATCTCCAGAGTGTCCATGTGTCACCTGGATCCATTCCCTCATTCCAACATCTGGAGGCACTTAAATGATCTGAACAACATCATGAAGCTTCATCCAGCAGAACGCTTTAACCTCCTGGTATGTAGCACGGCAAGATGACCCATTTTACAGCGGAAAAATATTACAAAAAATAGTTAAAAGTACGCAGAATGCACTTTTTAAAGTTTTCTCTGGTGAATTATCAGAAAACAGAAACACATCCAGGGGACCAATGATTGTTTCTAAGACTCTAAACTGTTCACACTAGGATACATCC
Organism: Amphiprion ocellaris; assembly: GCF_022539595.1. Taxonomy (NCBI): domain Eukaryota; kingdom Metazoa; phylum Chordata; class Actinopteri; family Pomacentridae; genus Amphiprion; species Amphiprion ocellaris. The sequence goes on from NC_072768.1 coordinate 39,917,374, forward strand.
CATAATACCGATGCTCAAAATTGGCTATTTAAGCAGCATTGAGCATCACAGTAACTCAAAAATTGTTGAAAATGACTCAAAATTTATCCAAAATGAGGAAAAAAAATGGCAAAAACAACCCAAACATTGTCTAGAATTACTCAGAAATGATCCAAAATGACCCAAAACTAAATTCTGATCAACCATCAGTTTTTCATCCATCCAGGTGAGAACCAGAATGACATGAAATTTGTCCCAAATGAGCAGAAAATGATCCCAAAGACACAAAAAATCATCCAAAATGACGAGAAAAGATCCAAGTCTACAAAAAAACTTGTTGAAAATGACAAGAAAATTGTCCAAAATGAGTCAGAATTCACCCAAAATGACTCAAAAATGATCCAAACTGACTGAAGATTTGCAGAATGACACTAAATTAGTCCACAATGCTTCAAACATGATACAAAATGACCCAAAATTTGCAGAAAATTACTCAAAAATGATCCAAAATTACAGGAAATGTGTTGAAAATGAAAAGAAAATTGTAATAAATTGCTTGAAAATGATCCAATTTCTGGGTCAACAATTGTCTACAATAATAGAAAAAAATGGTTCTGAACAGAAACCAGATTCAGTGTTTAGACTGAAACACATGTAAAACTGATCTGGTGTCAGTTTTTACCACAACTCAGATGTGTTTTTTTTTATTAAAAACTGGTCAAATTACATGAAAGTTGTCTAAAATTACACAAAAATCATCCCAGATTTCTCAATATTTGTCAAAAATGGCTCAAAAATTGTTCAAAATGACAAAAGGTGTCCAAATTTATGAAAATTTTTCAAAAAAGACAAAAACCTTTCAAAGTTACTCAAAAATTGTCGAAAATTGTGTTTTCACCAGAACTCAAATATTTTTTTCATCAAATTATATGAAAGTTAGCTAAAATTACACAAAGATCTTCCTTAATTTCTCAACATTTGTCCACAGTGACTCCTAAAATGCTCAGGATGCTCCCCCCAAAACAAAAATTTTCCAAAATGATCTTTTTGTCAAAAATGATTCAAAAACTGTTGAGGACGATTTGAAGATTTCGCTAAAATAAAACAAGATTTGTACAAAATGACTCATGAATTGCTATAAAAAGACAAGAAAATTGCCCAGAATCACCAAAAACTGATAAAAATGAATCACCACAAGGAACTGTTTAGAATTAAATGGATGTAAAACCGATCTGGTGTCAGTTTTTAGCAGAACTCAGATGTGTTTCTCCTCCTAAATGTCATGGTTCTATCTGCTGGATTGATGAAGTTCTGAAAAAGTCCATTAAAAAGTGATAAATCTGGACCCACCTCTATGAACTTCAAGGACCTGGAATGTTCTATGTGAGACTAAGCTTAAAGACTGGAAGCAGGAAAGGAGAACGTCCCCTGGAGAAAGTTCTAGAGTAGACCTACTGACAACTATAGAAAGTTCTAGAGCAGACCTACTGACAATTGGAGAAAGTTCTAGAGTAGACCTACCGACAACTGGAGAAAGTTCTAGAGTAGACCTACCTACAACTGGAGAAAGTTCTAGAGTAGACCTACTGACACCTGGAGAAAGTTCTAGAGTAGACCTACCAACACCTGGAGAAAGTTCTAGAGTAGACCTACTGACAACTGGAGAAAGTTCTAGAGTAGACCTACTGACAACTGGAGAAAGTTTTAGAGTAGACCTACTGACAACTGGAGAAAGTTCTAGAGTAGACCTACCGACAACTGGAGAAAGTTCTAGAGTAGACCTACCGACAACTGGAGAAAGTTCTAGAGTAGACCTACCGACAACTGGAGAAAGTTCTAGAGTAGACCTACTGACAACTGGAGAAAGTTTAGAGTAGACCTACCGACAACTGGAGAAAGTTCTAGAGTAGACCTACCGACAACTGGAGAAAGTTCTAGAGTAGACCTACCTACAACTGGAGAAAGTTCTAGAGTAGACCTACCGACAACTGGAGAAAGTTCTAGAGTAGACCTACCGACAACTGGAGAAAGTTCTAGAGTAGACCTACTGACAACTGGAGAAAGTTTAGAGTAGACCTACCGACAACTGGAGAAAGTTCTAGAGTAGACCTACTGACACCTGGAGAAAGTTCTAGAGTAGACCTACCGACAACTGGAGAAAGTTCTAGAGCAGACCTACCGACAACTGGAGAAAGTTTTAGAGCAGACCTACCGACAGCTGGAGAAAGTTCTAGAGTAGACCAGTTGTCCGTAGGTCTATGGACTTCAAGGACCTGAAACTCTGGAGATATTCTCAGTGTGCAGGTAGAACTCTGATCATTGATAAACTCTGATCATTGATAAATTCTGATCATTGATATATTCTGGTTCTTTTTCCAGCTGCTGATCTCTTGGATCATGTTTCATAATAAACTTGTTAAAGCTGCAGCTCTCTGTTCTATAGAAAATAAAACCAGCCTCACTGACGTCCCCGAAGTCGTTCAGCCTAAAACAAAGAAACACTCATATTATGGGATGTAATACGAGAGCGAGTACAGACGCTGCTGATAAGAGGCTCTAATTTCCTCGTTGCTGATTGGCTGATGCTATCGCTAACGGGCTCTTTAATGGTTTTCTATTTGTGGTCGGTCGGAGCCGGAACATTAAACAGCAGCAACAGAACAAACTGGGGATTCTCAGCTGTCCACATCTAGATCATCTGTAGACATCTGGATCATCTGTAGACATCTGGATCATCTGGATCAGCTGTCCACATCTGGATCATCTGTAAACACCTGGATCATCTGTAGACATCTGGATCATCTGGATCAGCTGTCCACATCTGGATCATCTGTAGACACCTGGATCATCTGTAGACATCTGGATCATCTGTATCAGCTGTCCACATCTGGATCATCTGTAAACACCTGGATCATCTGGATCATCTGTAAACACCTGGATCATCTGGATCATCTGTAGACATCTGGATCATCTGGATCAGTTGTTTTTTATGTTATGGCCCCGGGTGCTGCTGTGGTGGACTTGTGGAGCTACATCTCCATGGTAACAGATGCTATACAGCTAGATCTCCATGGTAACGGATGCTGTGGAGTTAGATCTCCATCTTTTAGCGTTTTTTAGCTGAACTGCAGACTGAAAGCATTGAGAATGGTTCCTGGTAGTTTTGAGCTAATGTGTGTTTGTTAGTTTTGTTTGTTTGGGAGGTGTTGTGTTTACGTTTAGCTGAAGAGCTCAGTTTGGTTATTTTGTTGAGCTAGTTTCTAATAACTCCGTTTGATTGGTTTCATTTGTTTCTTTAATTTAGGAAAACCCACAAAATGTTTTCTTTGCATCATTACTGTTTTTTGATTTTCTGCTAATTTTGTCACTGAGCCACAGATTGCTTTACTTCACCAATAACATCTGTTCTGTTTTTTTTGTTTTGTTTTTGTTACACCCCGTTGTGCCCTGGAGGGCTGGATCGTAACACTCTATTAATCAGAAAACAGTGAAGAATACCAGTAATGTATTTAAACATCTCATGTTATTGACTGTGAGACCTTTAGATGTTCGCTTTATTCTCATATATGTTGAAGAAAACCAATAAATTCTCACATTTGTCAAACTGAAAATAATATGAAATGACTTTTAAATTCATAACCAACTATTTTTTGCAAAGGTCATTATTTTAATTTCATAAAAAATAAATCTAAAATTAAATTAATAGATAAAAATATCACTTAGCAGCAGCAACTGCCTTGAAATGACACAGATACTAGAACTTTACTAAGAAAAATAACAGAAATATATTTGAATAAAAACTAATTCTGTAATTTCCAATAATTAAATTCTTTTACTATAGAAATAATACAAAGGTGGTTTTGCTAGTTTTTATTATCTATAATTCAACAAAACTGTACATTTTGGAGCATTTTAAATTTTTTTAATTGTTTTTTTGGGGGGTATATCCTGATTCTGTTCCCTCCTCTGAAATGCAACACTCATATATTTAGTTCAGTTCCTAAAATTTCTCATGGTTTTGCTTCCGTCAGAGACCTGTGTGAGGCGTTAACAGAGGACCTTAGTCTGGACAGATTCTTTGTTTTCCCACATTAAACATTTACTGGTTAAACCTCATCTCTGAGCAGCAAACACAACCTTTGTTTAGGCAACAGAAGCAGAATGAGTTAAAGATCCACCAGATCTTCACTCATTAACCTGCTGCTGCCTCAAACCAGCAAATCCTGAAAAACCTCCAGGAAAACCTGAAGCCAAAACCTTCCTGCTGTTTGAACTCCACATGGATTATTAACTGTCCAAACCCACTGGCAGCTTTTAAACACTGTTATCTTAAATAGTGACACCATTTATCTGACAGAAACTGTAAAAACAAAAACATTTTGTTGATTTTTAACTTGCCGACAGTCCTTGAATGCATCGTCTGTGAAACTCTGAACTAAAGCTGAGATCCAATTTTTTTGATTTATTACGTCTCATTTAAAAATCTGCCAAAACTAAATATTTTGCTTGAACAAGATTCTGTAAAAAACTAAAAATTCTTTGTTCCTTGATGCAGCCATGAAGCCATCAGTGACTCAACTGTGATGAACAGATATGTGGGAAAAATTCAGAGACTTTAAAGCTGAACTGCAGGCAGTGTTTCCACCGAGCAGAGAGGAGAAGAATATGGAGACAGGTGCGTCGTGCACAAAAATGAGACACAAAATGAGAAAAATGCCACACAAAATCTGAGAAACAGGATGCTAAATGAGAAAAAAAGACACAAAATCAGAAAAAAGACAGAAAACGAGAAAAAAGACACAAAATGAGAAAAACTAACTATGCAATCAAGGAAAAAAAATTTGAAAAAAGACTTAAAATAAGAAAAATGAGATAAAAATATTAAAACAAACCACAAAATCAGCAAAAAAGACAAAAAACAAGAAAAAAGTTGATACAAAATCAGAAAAACAGACAGAAAATGAGAAAAAATGAGAAAAAAACAAAAAAAATCAAGAAAAAACAAATAAAAGAAAGAAAACAAAAAAGATACAAAATCAGAATAAAGACACAAAACGAGAAAAAAGGAACAAAATGAGAAAAATAACAAAATCGGGGGGAAAAAGACTAAAAAATAAGAAAAATGAGACACAAAAAGAGAAAAAAAACACAAAAAATGAGACACAATCAGAAAAGACTGAAAACAAGAAAAAAAAGACACAAAATGGCAAAAATGACAAAAAATCTGAAAAAAGATAGATAATCCGAACAAAGACATAAAACCCAAAAAAGAGACATAAAATGAGAAGTAATGAGAGAGAAAATTAGAAAAACAAGACACAAAATCCGAAAAAAGACAAAAAACAGGAAGAAAAAACCAAAAATTTAGAAGAATTGGAATTAAAATAAGAAAAAAAAGACAAAAAATCTGAAAAAAGATGAATTATTAATTTAACCTTCAAGCTCCAGTCAGACTGAACTTTAAAATGTAGAACAAACAAACAGGAGGTTAAAGCTCACAAATAAAAAAGAAATACATAAAATTTCTCCTAAAAATATGATGAAGTCAGATGAGTAAAATAATAAAACCAAAAAGAGTGAAAACTGACAGGAAATGACATCATTAAACCCTGATTGGCTCTGTGAGGGTGAGTTCAGGTTTCTGTTTCTATGACGTCACAGAGACGACACCTGTCGATTGGCTCACCTGCGATGATGTCATCCATCTGCTCCAGCGCTGCCTCCAGCATGTGACTGGCCTCTGTCTCCATGGCGACGGTGGGAAGCATTGGATCTCAGCTGTTCTTCTACAAAACAAATGGATAAAAATGTTTTTATTAGTGACTGGTTTAAAAGGAACTGATCGAGTTAAAATAATCTCAAACCAAACCGCCTGAAAAGTTTGACAAATTAAAAAAATTCAGGTGTAGAAAGGAAGAAAACCAAAGATAAGGAATAAAATGACAAAATCCATCCATCATCCATCCATCCATTCATTCATCCATCCATACATCCATACATCAATCAATTTTTTTTTAAAAAATTTATTATCCCTTATTATTCCCACAAGGGGAAATTCTGATTGTCACATCTCTCCCCAAATGGGGGAGTCAGAGCAACGGGTCAGTCACAGTACAGCGCCCCCTGGAGCAGGAAGAGTTAAGGACCTTGCTCAAGCTCAAGGGCCCAACAGTGGCCACATCTGACCTTCTGATTAGTAGTCCAGAGACTTAACTGTTGCACCACCACTGCCCCATCCATCATCCATCCATCATCCATCCATCATCCATCCATTATCATCCATCCATCCATCCATCATCCATCCATCATCATCCATCCATCCATCCATCCATCCATCATCCATCCATTATCACCCATCCATCCACCCATCATCCATCATCATCCATTCAACCATCCATCCATCCATCATCATCCATCCTCCATCCATCATCCATCCATCCATCATCCATCCATCCATCATCATCCATCCATCCATTATCATCCATCCAACCATCCATCCATCCATCCATCATCCATCCATTATCACCCATCATCCACCCATCATCCATCATCATCCATTCAACCATCCATCCATCATCATCCATCCTCCATCCATCATCCATCCATCATCCATCCATCCATCCATCCATCATCCATCCACCATTATCATCATCCATCCATCCATCCATTATCATCCATCCATCCATCCGTCATCATCCATTATCATCATCCATCCGTCTGTCACTCCATCTTACAGACAAACTGACATGAGTCTGAGCGAATCAGGATGAAGGACTGTGATGTAATCAGCCTCAGAGAACAAAACGCTGCCACGGCAACGTTCATCCACATTAACTTCACATCGCCGTGACAACTGGCATGAAAACACAGCCATGAGGCCACGAGGCCAGGTTAATGTAGAAACAGGCTGATTAACGGATATGTGGACATAACATCTTTATATTCCATTTAAATCACAGCTGAAGCTGTAATACAGGAAAGAAACCATTACTGGATCAACAACAACAACAACAACAACAATAATAATAGTAACTGATTAATCCTCCAAGTCATTTCTTGGTCGGTATTTCTTAAGTTTTTTTCTTCACTGTGGGATAATTTTTCACTTTATTTATTTGTTGTGATCCTTGTTTTGTATCCCTTCTTTTTTAATTTTTGTCTAATTTCTGCTGTTTTTGTCTCATTTTTGTGAAATTTATGTCTTGTTTTTGTCCTTTTTTCTCATTTCATCTGACTTTTCCTGTTTTGTGTCTCATTTCTGTCAATTTGTGACATTTTTCATCTGTTTCTTATTTTTTGTCATTTTTGATTTGTTTTTTCTCATTTTGTCAAATTTTTTGTATTTTTTTCCTGAGTCTTTAACTTGTTTTTCTCCTTTCGTGTTATTGAAAGTTACGCCTTGTTTGGCGTTTCATTTCTCACACTTCATGACATTTTTTGTCTCAGTTTTTAACTTGTTTTTCTCATTTAATCTTATTTTCCTTATTTTGGATCTCATTTCTCTAATTTTTTGTCTCATTTCTCTTGTTTTTTGTGGCTTTTGTGTCTTGTTTTTGCCATTTTGTGTCTTTTTTGCCATTTTATGTCCTGTTTTTGCCATTTTGTGTCTTTTTTTGCCATTTTATGTCCTGTTTTTGCCATTTTATGTCCTGTTTTTGCCATTTTGTGTCCCATTTCTGCCATTTTGTGTCTTATGTTGGTCATTTTATTTCCTGTTTTTGCCATTTTGTGTCTCGTTTTTGCCATTTTGTGTCTTGTATTTGTCATTTTGTCTCCTCATACGACAGATATTTTCCTATTTCCATGTTTCCAGGCTTTTCCTCTCTAGTCTGTTCATCATCAGTAGAAAGATGTTTCTCCAGGCTGAATGGATCTTCCAGCAACTTGCTCCTCTGTTCACTGTATCTACGTCGTGCTGCATTTATTTTATTCATCCAGTAAGTTTTATTTAAACCTATTTCCACATGAACCCTCTGCATATAAACACAGTGGATGGAGTTGAAGCTGCATGTCGCCATTCTGTCTTTATTTTCTCATTTTTTGGCCTCTGTTTGTGAGTCTGAAGGATGCGGTTGTTTTTTTATGTGGTTTTCTAAACGCTGAGGGTGACGTCTCCATTCAGACTCTTACAGACCGATTCTGTTCAACTACTGACCTCAACACAACAGTTTGGCCTTTGTCTCTGCAGGCCGTAAACTAAACTACAGTTTAACACCGAGGATGAACATATAAGATGCAGAAACACTGACGGGAAGATCTGGCTGCAAAAAAAGAAACTGAACATCTGCTGTAGGGCTGCAGGATTAATTAAATATTGATCCCAAACAGGATTTCAGCTTCTAGCAATTACATGAACATGATTAGCTGTAATAATGACATTAAAAATGTTCATAGAAGACTGATAAAAGAGATTTTAAAAATGCTCTTATTTCACTCTTTTCAAACTAATTTTGTTCAGCGCTGCTGCAGAAACTGATGGAGATGAGAGGCTTTTCTGTGAATAACTAGCTAGCTTCTGAGATTAGATCAAATAAAAAAATCAAGACACAAAATAAAATTTAAAAAACAGGCATGAAATGAAAAATATGACAGAAAATGAGAAAAGCAAGTCCCAAAAAATGAGAAAAAATAGCTAAAATAAGATAAACGGGACACAAAATAATAAAAAAATGAGACACAAAAATAAAAAATCCAAGATTTTTCATTTTCATTTACAGAAGATGTTTCCGAGACACACAAAACAAAAAAGACACAAAAGAAAAAAATAAGTAACATGCATGAAATGAAAAAAAAGATGCACAAATGAGAGAAAATCTGAAAAACTAGTCCCAAAAAAAATAGAAAAATGAGATAAAATATGAAAAAAAAATTGAATAATTCCATAAAATAAGAGAAACAGGACACAAAATAAATAAATGACACAAAACAAGTAAAAAGATGTAGAAATAAAAATTAAAAATGAGACACAAACATAAAAAAAAAATCCAGGATTTGTTTTTTCATTTAGAGAAGACGTTTCTGAGACACAAAAAAAGTGAAAAAGACACAAAATTTAAAAATTAATGATAATAAATATAATAAAAAGAAACAAAATAAGAAAAACAAGTCCTGAAAAAATTGATAAAATAAGAAAAAGAGGACACAAAATAAAATAATAAAAAAACAGGCACGAAAATGAAATACAAAAATGACAGATAATTAAAAAAAAAAACAAGTCCCAATAAATTACAAAAAACAGATCAAATGAGAAAATCAGGACACACAATAGAAAAAATTAAGACAGAAAACAAGCAAAATGAGCCACAGTGAAGAAAAGGGAGACATGAAGGAAACAAAAACAATAAAACCACCCAGAAACTGTTTGGGATCAGTGGATTAACCGACCTTCCAACATATAATTATGGTTTTATAACGGTCAGCTTAAAAAGAACAAGAAGTGTTTCCTGAGGGTTTATCAGAGCAGATTTAGTTTGTTGTTTCTGAATAATTAAAGGTCCAGAATCTCCTCTTTGTCTCTGAGCAGCGACACACCTTTAACCCCAAACCATCCAGAAAAACCAGTTCGTCAAACACTCAACACGAAGCCGGGTTCTCTACAGATGAGTTTAAAAAAGTACTGGAAACGAGTTTATAAAACGTTTATGAACTGTTCCTACTGGGACAGAAACTTCAAAATAAAAGTCCTCAGCTGCTGGTAAAAACTGACACCAGATCAGTTTTACATCCATCCAGCTGAGAAGCAGAATGACATTAAAATGATCCAAAATGACTTGAAAATGATCCATAATTACAGAAAATGAGTTCAGAATAACATGAAATTTGTCCCAAATGACTCGAAAATTATCCCAAAGACACAAAAATGATCCAAAATGATGAGAAAAGATCCAAGTTGACTTAAAACTTGTTGAAAATGACAAGAAAATTGTCCAAAATGAGTCAGGATTCACCCCAAGTGACTCAAAAATGATCCAAACTGACTGAAGATTTGTAGAACGACACTAAATTAGTCCACAATGCTTCAAAAATGACTCAAAATTTGAGCAAAATGACTCGAAAGTGATCCAAAATTACAGGAAATTTGTTGAAAATGAAATGAAAATTGTCCGAAATTGCTTGAAAATGATCCCATTTCTGAGTCAACAATTGTCTAAAATTCTAGAAAAAAATGTTTCTGAACAGAAACCAGATTTAGTGTTTAGACTGACACACCTGGATGGATGTAAAACTGATCTGGTGTCAGTTTTTATCACAACTTAGATGCATTTTTAATTTTAAAAAATGATCAAATTACTTGAAAGTCACCCCAAATTTCTCAATATTTGTCAAAAATGGCTCAAAAAACTGTTCAAAGTGAAAAAAAAATGTCCAAAATAACACAAAATTGTCCTAAAATTATGAAAATTTGTCCAAAAAATTACAAAAACTTTCCAAAATGACTCAGTATTTCCCCAAATTATGCCAAAATTGTTCTAAAGGACCTGAAATTTTGTCCAAAATGACTTGAAAATTGTCCAGAATTGATCAGAACTGGATTATCTTCAGACTGTGACATCTTTTTTTTAATTTATCAGCTTTGTGACTAATATTTTTATGTTATAAATTATTATATTGATACTGGAGGTGTTAGCTGCACTGTGGTGACGCTAATTAATAATGAGAATCTAACTGAAATGATTAAAACAGACTTTAATGGCTAAAATCCCCACGTTAAGCTGTTTATACTGCATGTTTACTGTAGATAATAATGACATGATTCTCTGGAGAGGATTCTCATGTCTTCTGCCCCCATGAACGCCATCGACTGCAGTCATGTGACGCTTCGCTTCATTAGCTTCTCTGAGGGCAAAATAGATTCTGACTGGAACACGGAAACCACCGAGTCAAAGAACAACCAGGACAGAAAGAAGAGCAGCGTTTAAATGAAAACAGGATTCTGTCCTGCAGCAGCTTCACTTCACACATCGTCTAGCAGCTCCGAGGGTTTTAAAGAGGAAGCCTCCTGCAGAATAAAAAAAAACTCCTGCTGCCTCTTACTGTCCTGACTAAGCACATTTTACACTCTGACGAGGCGTTCAGGAGCAGCTTGGAGCAGCGGGAAAACACAGTGGCAAACAGTCTGCATCTAAAACTGTCTAAAAACGATCCAAGATGACTTCAGGTTGTTTCAAAATGATCCAGAATGATACAACAATGATACAAAAGTGATAGAGAAAGACCCAGAAAGATCCAAAGCCATCCAACGTGATCCAAAACCATGCAAAATGATCCACAGATGTCCCAAAAATGAGCCAAAATGATCTAGAATGATCGAGAATGATCCAAAATGATCCAGAATTGCATAAAAATGAGACTGTAATGACATGAGAATGGTAATTTTTGCATGAAAAAATCCTGCCCAAAACTGCTCAAAAATAATTTCAAATTGTACAAAATTTGTCAACATTTATCAAAAATGAAAGAAAAAGTGATGCTGAATTTAAAAAAAAAAGATTTAGTGTTTAGATTGTGACCCCTGAATGGATGTAAAACTGATCTGGTCAAAACGATATGAAGGATGTTCAAATTTACATAAAAATTTGTCCAAATGATTCATTGTGCCAATGACACTGATGTATTTGTATTTTGTGTCTCGTCATCATTTTCTGCCTCTTTTCTGGTTGTTTTTCATCTATTTGTGTTCATTCTGTGTCTTCTGGTCAGTTCAGCAGCTCTTCAGTTGTCTTTTTGTTGTTGTCTTGCTCGTCTTCACACGAATCCTACATCTATTTGTGTTGATTTGTTTCCCTAAAAAGTCCAGGATGACAAATGATCTTTTTAAATCCTGTACTTTAATGTCTGGTAAGAATGACAGGAAGGTTGGAGAAACAACCGAAGGTTCAGAGATTGGATCACAGTAGGACGCTGGTTTCATCGCCGCCTACAGAGTTAATGCAGAAAAAACACTTAAAATGGATTCATTTTAAGAAGCTTCAGTCTTTTATGAGGAGAGAAATATTAATGTTCATGAGGATATAAAAATAAAGTCAGACGGTCTCGTGAATCTCTTCAGATTCTTATTAATCACAGAGCAGTGATACATTTCTGCCTTGTGAATCAACTGTGAGTTTCCAGATGAGTCGTCTAGAGAATCTCCAGTAACTTTATCAATGATCAGAGTTCTACCTTCATACTGTGGATATCTCTAGAGTTCCAGGTCCTTCAAGTCCAGAGAGGAGAATTTCCCCTGGAGAAAGTTCTAGAGTAGACCCACCCACAACTGGACAGTTGTCAGTAGGTCTACTCTAGAACTTTCTCCAGTTGTCGGTAGGTCTACTCTAGAACTTTCTACAGTTGTCGGTAGGTCTACTCTAGAACTTTCTCCAGTTGTCGGTAGGTCTACTCTAGAACTTTCTCCAGTTGTCGGTAGGTCTACTCTAGAACTTTCTCCAGGTGTCGGTAGGTCTACTCTAGAACTTTCTCCAGTTGTCGGTAGGTCTACTCTAGAACTTTCTACAGTTGTCGGTAGGTCTACTGTAGAACTTTCTCCAGTTGTCGGTAGGTCTACTCTAGAACTTTCTCCAGTTGTCGGTAGGTCTACTCTATAACTTTCTCCAGGTGTCGGTAGGTCTACTCTAGAACTTTCTCCAGTTGTCGGTAGGTCTACTCTAGAAATTTCTACAGGTGTCGGTAGGTCTACTCTAGAACTTTCTCCAGTTGTCGGTAGGTCTACTCTAGAACTTTCTCCAGGTGTCGGTAGGTCTACTCTAGAACCTTCTCCAGTTGTCGGTAGGTCTACTCTAGAAATTTCTACAGGTGTCAGTAGGTCTACTCTAGAACTTTCTCCAGTTGGCGGTAGGTCTACTCTAGAACTTTCTACAGTTGTCAGTAGGTCTACTCTAGAACTTTCTCCAGTTGTCGGTAGGTCTACTCTAGAACTTTCTCCAGGTGTCGGTAGGTCTACTCTAGAACTTTCTCCAGGTGTCGGTAGGTCTACTCTAGAACTTTCTCCAGGTGTCGGTAGGTCTACTCTAGAACTTTCTCCAGTTGTCGGTAGGTCTACTCTAGAACTTTCTCCAGGTGTCGGTAGGTCTACTCTAGAACTTTCTCCAGTTGTCGATAGGTCTACTCTAGAACTTTCTCCAGGTGTCGGTAGGTCTACTCTAGAACTTTCTCCAGTTGTCGATAGGTCTACTCTAGAACTTTTTCCAGTTGTCGGTAGGTCTACTCTAGAACTTTCTCCAGTTGTCGGTAGGTCTGCTCTAGAACTTTCTCCAGTTGTCGGTAGGTCTACTCTAGAACTTTTTCCAGTTGTCGGTAGGTCTAGTCTAGAACTTTCTCCAGGGGACGTTCTCCTTTCCTGCTTCCAGTCTTTGAGTTTAGTCTCAGTTAGAACATTCCAGGTCCTTGAAGTCCATAGGGGTGGATCCAAAAAGACCAGAAATTTGTACAAAACAGATGAAATTCATAGAAAATGCTTCAAAACTTTCCCTAAATTACTCAAAACTTGACCAAAATGACACAAAGCGATTCCATTGATTCCATTTATTCCATTGTTTGGGGAAATAGTCATTTTGGAAGGTTTTTGTAAAGTTTTTGGACAAACTTTAATAATTTGGGGACATTTCAGTGTCATTTCGGAAATTCTTCATCATTCAGAACTGTTTTTGAGCCATTTTTGACCAATATTGAGAAATTTGGGACGATTTTTATGTAATTTCAGACAACTTTCATGTAGTTTGACCAATTTTTAATAAAAATACATCTGAATTGTTGTAAAAACTGACCCCAGATTAATTTTTTGTCATTTTGAACAGTTTTTTGAGCCATTTTTGAAAAATATTGAGAAATTTGGGATGACTTTCAAGTAATTTGATCATTTTTTAAAATAAAAAAAAATGCATCTGAGTTCTGGTAAAAACTGACCCCAGATCAGTTTTACATCCATCCAGGTGTTTCAGTCTAAACACTGAATCTGGTTTCTGTTCAGAACCATTTTTTTCTAGAATTTAAGACAACTGCTGACTCAGATTTTATAATTTTCAATCAATTTAGGACAATTTTCATGTCATTCTGAACTAATTTTCTGTAATTTTGGATCATTTTCAAATCGTTTTGCACACATTGAGTCATTTTCTATCATTTTTGAAGCATTGTGGACTAATTTTATGTTGTTCTGCAAATCTCCAGTCAGTTTGGATCATTTTTGAGGCATTTTGGGTGAATTATGACTCATTTTGGACAATTTTCTTGTCATTTTCAACAAGTTTTATGTCAACTTGGATATTTTCTTGTCATTTTGGATCATTTTTGTGTCTTTGGGGTCATTTTTGAGTCATTTACACTGGAAAAAAATGCCCCTTTCAAAACAAGAAAAAAAAACCTTATTTTAAGGAAATTTTAACTTTGAAATAAGTGAAAAAATCTGCCAACAGAACAAGTGAAAAATGTCTTGGTAAGATTTCTTGAAACAAGATATGATAGTCACAATATCGAGATCTTAAAATTAGCTGGGAAAACTTATTTTAAGCTGTATTTTACCAGGATTGTCAAGCTTAGGTGTCTTAAAATAAGCCAGACATGCTTAAAAAAAAATAGCAGTTTTTCACTAAAAAATAGATTTTTGCTTTCATGTAACCTCCTAATCTGAGATGTATTAAACTTATTTTGAGTTTTCTTGTAAAATTCAACTCAAAACAAGATAATTTAAAGACTGTTTGACTTAAGATATTTAAGATGCATTGTCTTAAAAATCTTGCTGAAATGTCTCTTGTTAAGTGAATTTATCTCAAATCGTGTGGGATGAGACATTTTGACTAAAAATAAGACAAATAGACTTGGTAAGATTTAGAGTTTTTGCAGTGTAGGACAAATTTCATGTCATTCTGAACTCATTTTCTCTCATTTTGGATCATTTTAATGTCATTCTGGTTCTCACCTGGATGGATATAAAACTGATCTGGTGTCAGTTTTTAGCAGAACTCAGATTTATCAGTTTTTGATAGACTTTTTCAATCATTTCTGAGCCACTTAGGACAAATTTAGTTTTGTTTCCTGCAGAGGAAACATTAATGTTGTCCATGAGAAGATAAAACTGAAGTCCTCGTTAATCTCTGCAGATTCTTGTTAATCACAGAGCAGCGATAAAATCCTCTGAGCAGCTTCAACTGTGATCAGTTTCCAGGCGAGTTGTCTGTGAACACACATGGCAGGTATCCAGCAGGTAAACATTCCTGGAGAGCAGGTCAACAGAAACACCTGAAGGTTTCAGCGGCTCAGATCCAAAGATACGAGCAGAGAAACGGTAATGACAGACTCCGGTTTAACGAGCAAAAAAATGTTCCAACACTCAGGCAGAGCAGCTGGTTGATGAAAGGCTGAAGAGAAGCTCAGCTTTAGGAGCATTTCTGCCAAAAAACATCCAAAATAAGGATAAAATTTCACCACATGAGCAAAATTGTTCAGAAAATCTGCTTTTCCTTGGTCGGTTTTGTTCAAAATCACTGCAACATCTGAGCATTGTTGACTCCCTGAAGGTCAGATTCATGTTTCTGTTTCTCCACATCAACTTCATCCATCAACGACATCAAAACGACAGAATTAAACAGGATTTCTTAGGTATTAAGTTGAAATAATTCACCCGAACATGAGCCTGTAGAATATTATCCAGAGAATCAGAAAAGTAACATCATTTAGAAAGTCTATATGATGCTTTTTGGACCACTTCTAAGTCATGATGGACAGTTTTTAAGTTATGTCCAGTTATTTATAAGTTATTTTAGACCATTTTCTCATCATTTTGTAGAACATTAAATATTTTAGGCTGTTTTTCTGTCTTTATATTCTGTTTTGTGTCATTTTGGACAGTTTTTGAGTCATTCGGGGCCTTTTGGGGATAATTTTGCACAAATTTCTGTTATTTAGGACAAAATATTAGTCATTTTATTCTTTTTTTGGTAATTTTGGACAGTTTTAAGTCATTTAAAGCTGCTTGTTGTCATTTAGTTGAATCATTTTGGACTTTCTTCCTCATTTTGCACACCTTTTAAGTCATGCTGGACATTTTTAAAGCAATTTCAATCTGTTTTATGTAATTTTTTAAATCATTTTGGGCCTTTTTTGTTATTTTGGATTATTTTAAAAAGCATTTGGAACATTTCATGTGATGTCAGATTACCTTTAAGTTATTTTAGACCATTTTCTTATCATTTTGAACAACATTTGGAGACATCTGAGTCTATCAAACATCTACAGAAACTGCTTTTGTTCTGCAAAGTGTTTTGGAAAACTTTATAGTCATGGTGGACAATTTGAAGGTCATTTTGTCATTTTGGATATTTTTTAAGTCATGTCTGATTATTTTTACATTATTTTAGACCATTTTTTCATCGTTTTGTACAACATTTGGAGACATCCGAGTCTGTCAAAAATCTACAGAAGCTGCTTTTGTTCTGCAAACTGACAAAACTTGAGTTTCGGCGTTCTACATCCCAGAATCCACAGAAGGAGGTGAACTCTGGACGGAGCTGGAATACCAGACAGTCTGTGAACCTGAGGAGGTTAAACGTCGACACAAAGAGACGCTCAGACCGAGGTGTGTGGGAGTTTCCTCCTCGTTTGGCTTCGCCTCTTTGGATTATCGTCAGCGGTTGGAGGCTGAAGCCCTGCAGGCCGACTGTCAAACAGGAAACCCGACGGTGTGTGTGGAGCCCAGCCAACAGGAAACACCAGATTCTCCACCAATTAACGTCAACGCCACAGAACCAGTGACATTTAAGACGACGAAGCTCCGTTCCGTCCTTTACAAAAACCACCTCTCAGCCCGGCATTACGCAGTCCACCGTTCTCCACAGCTGAAGTCAACAAATCTGACTCCAGAAAACACATTTCTACACCATCAGACTGCATTCTGGATTATAATATAAATGTCTTTCATGTTCCAGATAAAAGCAACCAAATAGGACTAAAGTTCCTCCAGAACCTCCTCAGAACCATCTGGTTCTTCATCTCCAGTAACTTTATCAATGATCAGAGTTCTACCTTCATACTGGGAATATTTCCAGAGTTCCAGGTCCTTCAAGTCCACAGAAGAGAATGTCTCCTGGAGAAAGTTCTAGAGTCGATAGGTCTACTCTAGAACTTTCTCCAGGTGTTGGTAGGTCTACTCTAGAACTTTCTCCAGTTGTCGGTAGGTCTACTCTAGAAATTTCTACAGGTGTCAGTAGGTCTACTCTAGAACTTTCTCCAGTTGGCGGTAGGTCTACTCTATAACTTTCTACAGTTGTCGGTAGGTCTACTCTAGAACTTTCTCCAGTTGTCGGTAGGTCTACTCTAGAACTTTCTCCAGGTGTTGGTAGGTCTACTCTAGAACTTTCTCCAGTTGTCAGTAGGTCTACTCTAGAACTTTCTCCAGTTGTCCATAGTTCATAGAGGTGGGTCCAGATTTATCACTTTTTAATGGACTTTTTCAGAACTTCATCAGTCCAGCAGATAGAACCATGACATTTAGGAGGAAAAACACATGAGTTTTGGTAGAAACTGACACCAGATCAGTTTTACATCCATCCAGGTGTCTCAGTCTAAACACTAAATCTGGTTTCTGTTCAGAAGCATTTTTTTCTATAATTTTATTCAACTGTTGACTCAGAAATTTAATAATTTTTCAAGCAATTTAGGGCAATTTTCATTTCATTTTCAACACATTCCCTGTAATTTTGGATTATTTTTGAGTCGTTTTGCAAAAATTTGGAGTCATTTTCTATCATTTTTGAAGCATCATGGACTAATTTTGTGTCGTTCTGCAAATCTTCAGTCAGTTTGGATCATTTTTGAGTCATTTTGGGTGAATTATGACTCATTTTGGACGATTTTCTGGTCATTTTCAACAAGTTTTATGTCAACTTTGATCTTTTTGAATAATTTTTGTGTCTTTGGGATCATTTTTAAGTCATTTAGGACAAATTTCATGTCATTCTGGACTCATTTTCTGTAATTATGGACCATTTTCAAGTCATTTTTGTACAATTGTAATGTCATTCTGCTTCTCAGCTGGATGGATGTAAAACTGATCTGGTGTCAGTTTTTAGCAGAAGTCAGATTTTTCACTTTTTAATGACTTTTTCCATCACTTCTGAACAGAACTTCATCAGTCCAGCAGATAGAACCAAGACATTTCCGTTTTCTACAGATCAGCACTAAATGGTCTGATTCTATATTTAGAAACAACAGTTTAATGTGAGCGACGACAAGAAGAAAATCATTCTGACAGCTGATGATGTCTGGATGCACAAAACACACAATCACACACTGACGCACAACCCTGTACAGCAGTAACACAACAACAGCAAGAAAAGCACTCAGAGAGCTCAGTACTCTGCCGCACAACTTTTAAGTTATATTGGACATTTTTAAAACAATTTCAATCTGTTTTGTGGCATTTTGGTCTGTTTTTCCCTCAATTTTGGATGATGCAACATTTCATCAACTTCACTTTACATTTAAAAATTCACCAAAAATAAAGACTTTGTTTCGATCAGATTCTGTAAAAAAAATTTTAATTCTGCTCTTTGTGCCACAAGTGTGAAGTTACTAATGAAGCAGCTGCGACCAACAGCAGCCTGGAAGAAAATCATGGAGTTTTCAGCTGAACTGCAGGTAGTGTTTTAAAATTAAAATCAAATGTAATCGTTAAATATCTTTAATATGAAAAGTCTCAGTTTACTTCCAGTGTTGGATAAAAGTTGATTCCAGGTTTTGTAAAATAATTCTAGAGATTTGTGACTGTTTTTTTTTCTTCTTTTAGAGTCTTTGTTCTTGCTTCATTCGCCTGAATCGGTAGAAAAGTCGAACTGAGCGTCTGTAACTGGATCCTGAAACGTGATAATGTGATCCTTTCATAGCAGCTGGACTCGCTGTAACTTTAGTCTCCGATAGAGTCGCTGTGGAGGAACGAGTTCTACCTCCTGATGGATAAAAAGCTTCTCCAGAGGCTGAATTATTTGGACGAAGTTAACAAAATAATCACCATGCGCAGCCTGAAAGCTGCCGTTTGCATCATAGAGGTTCCTCCTGGACTAATACAAGAAAAACCAGTGGAGGTATTTTATTTTGAAAATCTAAAGTTTGGCTCTGTTGTATGAGGCAGATTAGACTTATTACTAGTAAATTAATTCATTTTATAGAAGAAACCAAAAGTCAAACATGAAAATCTGAAGGTTTTCTCGGAGATAAATTGTGGCGTTTGGATGAGTTTTCAAAAATATTGATGCTTTTCGAACCTGCTGGAAGGTTTTAATGTTCAGACGGTGAAATAATCAGCTTCCGTTTGGAAAATCTGTTTGGTCTGAATCACTTTTTAGAGAAAATTCTCTCATTGCAGCTTCTTATTTTCCAATTTGGTCCAAAATGACAAAAATTGTCCAAAATAACTTAAAACTGATGCAAAATTATCCAAAAAATGCTCAAAAGGGTTTAAAAAACAGCCTGATATGACTTTCAAATTGTCCTAAATACTGATAACTTGTCCAAACTAAAAAAAAATTCTAAATAATTACTAAATGATCCAAGATGGCAAAGAAAAAGTTTTAAATGACTTAAAAAACAGTCCAGCATCATTTAAAGTTGGATGAAATATCCAAAAAAGTCCAAAATGATTTAAAAATTGCCCAAAATGACAAAACAAACTGCCTAAAAAATATCCAATATGACTTAAAAGTTCTCCAAAATGACAACAAAACTCTCTAAAATGGCAAAAAAAGGAAGAAACGACTAAATTACTTGAACCTGATCCAAAAACTGCCCCAAAATGACTCAAAAACCGTTCAAAATGACAAAACAGCCTGGATAAAATGACTTCAAATTCATTCATGATGATAAAAAAAATGTCAAAAGTTATTTGAAAAACTGTCTGAATGACAACTGTCCAGAACAATTACAAATTTTTCCAAAATTACAAATAAGAACTGTTTAAAATGACTTTAAAATTGTCCAGCGTCATTTAAAAGTTGGACGAAAAAATTTAAAAATGGTCCAAAAATGACACAAAACAGATTGAAATTGCTTAAAAGTTGTCCTAAATGACAATAAAAATGTATGGAATTCTTATAAAGAAAACATACATTATTATACACAAAAAAAACAATTAAATAACTTAAAACTTGTCCAAAATTATTTTTAAAAATGCCCAAAAATGACAAAACAACCGGCCCAGAATGACTTCAAATCTGTCCAACATGACTCAGTGAGATTTCCTGTATAAATTAAGGTTAAA